>NC_142586.1:110157424-110427424 GCF_965207765.1 Zootoca vivipara
ATTCCTTTGTATAGTATAGATGCACTGCAGGACTCAAATCCAAGATGTGTTGCTGTCCCTAGAGGGGGCTCACAGCTTCGTGAGAAGAGTATACAGGTCCTTTGTTGCTTGTGAATTGTTGCTTGCCTTCTTCTGGTGACTTTCAAACTAGTTTGTGCTGGGTACAAGCAATCTTGCGGGCTTCCTGTTAGTAGATGGCAAGGTTGAGACTAACAGATCAGGGGAAATACACATCACAGTTTCCCACTTAACACCCTAAGCTCCACCCCTTCATCCTGCTTGCGCTTTTTCTTCTCTGTCTTTTGAGCAGGAAGATGCTATGAAAGTAGCTTTAGTCATGGAGCGTAGAATCTGAAGTCATACTTGTGAATATGGACTAACTGTGAAGAGCCATTTCCCTTTATCGATAGGACTCCTGAGTATTATATTTTACCTTTTTAAGCAATGCTAGCGATGCATGAAAATGAGACAGAAGGGGTGATGAGTTAGGTAGTTCCAGCTCCCCAGTGTTGTTGTTTTTTTTAAAACTCTGCCACGTAAAATATATAAGCTTTAAGCCTAACAATTTTATCAGTTTGAAGATACTAGAAGCAAGTATTTTACACCTGCTTTGTCACTCAGGCAAAGTACTCAGACTCTCAGTTTGGGAGTTCTTGAAGATTTTATTCCAAAAGTCAAAACATGGCTCAAACATGGATCAAGATACAGGTTGCAATAGAGTCAATAGTTCATGGCTCAGGACCGCAATAGCTCAAGGACCACCTCTCCCCATATGAATTGACCCAGACCCTGTGATCATCATGTGGGGCCCTTCCTGTGCCTCTTCCATGAGAGGTCCAGAGGGCAGCAACATGAGAACGGGGACTTTTCTTCAGTGGCTCCTCATTTGTGGAATGCTCTCCCAGGGAGGTTTGGCAGGCGCCTTCATTATACACCTTTAGGCATGAGGTGACTTTAACCAGGCCTTTGGCTGATTAATATTCTATGGCCATTTAAATGTGTTTGTGGGAGGTTATTGTTCTGTTTTGTTTTAGCTATTTATTTTGTACTTTTGTCCTGTATTTTTATCTTGTGAACCACCCTGAGATCTTCGGATATAGGGAGGTAGTATATAAATTTTAATGAGGAGGAGGAGGACTCTATGCTACGTGAGTAGGGACAGGAAAAAACGTCTCAACCCCTTATATGAGCTTAAAGCTGAAATCTATCTCTATCTATCTATCTATCTATCTATCTATCTATCTATCTATCTATCTATCATCTCAACCCCTGACGTCACCTCTTTGCATAGGTGGGCACAGTCATTCTGTTTTTTTTTCCCGATTAAAAAAAACCTTTATTGATTTACACAGTTAAAAACAGTAACAAATAACAAACATTGCATTTATGTAATCCAAACATAACATCATCACATAAAATAATAGAACTGGCAAGAAAAATAGAAAAAGGAGAAGAAAAGAGGGGGGGGGGGAGAAAAGAGAAAAAAAAGAATAAATAAAGTAAATTGAGAAAAAAGTAGAAGCCTGGGGTCGGGGATAACTCAGGCCAAGCTCCCCGTCTTTTCCCTCTCTCAGGCGTCAGGTCTGCTTCGGAGTGTCGGGCGAGCAGAACCTCGACCGGCTTCAGCGCGCCATTCCGGAAGTCCGATCCCCACCCTGTTATTGTGCTTTCGGGCACAGTCATTCTGTTCTCATCCCAAGAGATGGGACAGGGCAAGCAAGCTGGCACTCCTCCTAGGGTGCATTTGACCGCTTGAGAACATAAGGAGAGCCTGCTGAACCAGGCCAGTGGTCTATCTACTCCTGCATCCTGCTCTCATATGGCCAATCAGATGCCTGCAGGAAGCCCCAAAGCAGAACATATGTACAACAGCACTCTGCCCACCTGTGATTGCCAGCAACTGGTATTTGAGACATGCTGCCTCAGATACAAGAAGAAGCAGAGTTTGGATTTGATATCCCGCTTTATCACTACCCGAAAGAGTCTCAAAGCGGTTAACAATCTCCTTTCCCTTCCTCCCCCACAACAACACTCTGTGATGTGAGTGAGGCTGAGAGACTTCAGAGAAGTGTGACTAGCCCAAGGTCACCCAGCAGCTGCATATGGAGGAGCAGAGACCCGAACCCGGTTCCCCGGATTACGAGTCTACTGCTCTTAACCACTACACCACACTGGCTCTCAAGATGCAGAACACAGCCATCATGGATAGTCATCATTACTTCTGTGTCTTTGCCTGTTCCTCTTTTAAGGCCACCCAAATTGATGGCCATCACTGCCTCCTGTGGGAATGCTGCCTGACTGCCAAGCAAACCCGTGTTTAGCTAGAGCTCAGTGGGTCGGCCCAAAACCATGGCCTTAGCAGTTGCTTGAATGCAGGGTGTTTAGAAGCAGGAAAGTGCATGTGTCTGAGGTCCCCATCCGCTTCTGTCCTCATCAGCTTCTACCTTCCATGACTTTCCCGTGTTGAGTGGAAGAGGTCTGTGAGAGGCATTTACTCCTGTTCACTTGGTATCAAATACAACCCTTCTACACAATGGGGGACCCTGCAGACCTTCCCTGCTCAATACAAGTAGGTTGCGCCCTAAGCAGGTAGGGCTGTCACACACAGGGACATTGGGGGTATGGCTCATGTGTGTCTGTCTAAGAGCGTGTCTCATGGCACTAGACTTCAGGGGCATCCTATGGAGCTGGATGTTTCAGGGCCAAAGAAAGAACTTCTTGATGCGTTACATAATTATGGAATTCACTGAAACAAGTTGCAGTGTTGGGCACTCACTTTAGGAGAAGATCAGGCAAATTCATGGAACAAAAAGCTATCATTGGCTACTGTTGTGCTCAGGTCCTGCCTGTAGGATTCCCATAGTCATCTGGCTGGCCACGAGAGACCAGGTTGCTGGACTAGATAGGCAACTGACCTGATCCAGAAGACTCTTTCTTTTTATGTGACTCTCGAATGTCCTATGTTGAGGGCCGGCACTAGGGTTTTTTGCACCCTAGGCAAATCACCTTCTGGCGCCCCCCAGGGGGTGAGAGGGAGAGAGAGAGAGAGAGAGAGAGAGAGAGAGAGAGAGAGGGCGGGAGGAGGGGTGAGAGGGAAATAGCAAGAGAGAGGGAGGGAGGGAAGAGAGAAAGAAGGAAGGAAGAAAGGAAGGAAGGGAGGGAGGGTTGGGTAAGAGAGAGAGAGAGAGAGAGAGAGAAGGGGGAGAGAAAAAGAGGGGGAGGAAGCCTGCTCTTGTGAGAGGCGGCCGCGGGATGAGTGCCCGGAAAGGAGCGCTTTCGGGGCGCTGATCCTGTCGCCACCTCTCGCAGGGGCAGGCGGCCACGTCTCCCTTCTCCCTGGCTCACTGTGGGGTGGGGGAAGGGAAAGCGGCCCAGCCGCCTCTTGCAAGAGCAGGCTTCCTCCCCCCCCTGGCAGGCTGGCCAGCGCCCCCTCCATTTTGGTGCCCTAGGCAACTGCCTAGTTCGCCTAAATGGACGCGCCGGCCCTGCCTATGTTGAGGGCCTACTGCAAGTTTTAACCTTGGCAACTGGGGATCTCACGTTCTCCTTGCAGGCCTTTCCTCCTTCTCCTTCCACCATGGAGCCTAACCAGTGAGAAAACTCTGTAATTCTTTTGAATCACCCAGGAAGATGGGTGCTTTGACTGTAGAGAAATTGTTTTCACATTGCAAGAATGACAACTTATACACTGATGTATTACTTAGATCCTGACCTGCTTCCAGGAAGATGGATGGAGTAACGGATGCAGGTTTACAGAAATAATACAGGTGAATTTTTTATTTCACTTTCTGGGTTAAAAGGAGACAAAAAAACAAATCCGGTCAATTGGAAGGAACGATGTTACATTTCAGTCCAAGAGATCAGCTGCACGTTCATTTCCGAATGAAAGGCAAATGGAACCAAATGAGACCCATTCAGTTCAATTTACATTTTTTCCTAAAATAAATGAATAGAGAATGAATGGGATTCCCATCTGTACCTTTTCCTTCCATTTGCAGGTGAGGAGACTCACCTTTCTTTGGAATGTAGGTACCCAGGAAAGCTGCCTTATACTGAGTCATGCTTTTGGTCCATCTAGCTCAGAATCATACAATCGTAGAATTCTAGCATTGGAAGGGACTCCCAGGGTCATCTAGTCCAACCCCTCTGCAATGCAGGAATCTCAACTGAGGCATCCATGACATCGTCTATGTTAACTGGTTTTCGGATAGGAATCCCTCCCACACCTACCTGAAGATGCTGGGGGCTGAACCCAAGACCTTCTGTGTGGAAAGCAAGATATTCCATCACTGAGCTGGAGCCTCTCGATGCTCTGCAGCTAAGTTACAGCCCTTTGGTGATGGTGGAAGGATCAGAGCTCATTTGTGAGGTTGTTCCATTTGGCTGTCATTTCCAGTGCCAGATTAAAGCCCTTGAATGCCCCTAGTGCAGTGTTTCTCAACCGATGGCCATATGGCCCCCTGGGGGCCACAGGATATTCCAAGGGGGCCCCAGGTAAAAAATGCATGTCGGGGGCCATAGCACGATTGGCCAGCTTGATTATGAAGGCTGAGATGTGGCCCAGTCATTTATAAAATATAATACCATTCAACATTTCTCTGATAAGAATAGGAACGTCCTAAGGAAAAGCAGGACATTCCAGGATCAAATCAGAAACTGGGACGGCTTCTGTAAGTCCGGAACTGTCCTTGGAAAATAGGGACACTTTGAGGGTATGACATATTGACTGTACACCTGTGGATTTATTGCCCGTAGAGTGAATAAAGAAAGGCTGGTCATAAAGAAGGACCATAAAGAAGGCTGATCGCTGAAGAATTGATGCTTTTGAATTATGGTGCTGGAGGAGACTCTTGAGAGTCCCATGGACTGCAAGAAGATCAAACCTCTCCATTCTCAAAGATGGAGGGCACAAGGAGAAGGGGACGGCAGAGGATGAGATGGTTGGACAGTGTTCTCGAAGCTACGAACATGAGTTTGACCAAACTGCGGGAGGCAGTGGAAGACAGGAGTGCCTGGCGTGCTCTGGTCTGGTCCATGGGGTCACGAAGAGTCGGACATGACTAAACAACTAAACAACAACAACAAGGAAAAGTGGGCATTATGGATCAAATCAGAAACTGGGTTGGCTTCCAAACTGCGGGAGGCAGTGGAAGACAGGAGTGCCTGGCGTGCTATGGTCCATGGGGTCACGAAGAGTCGGACACGACTAAACGACTAAACAACAACAACAAGAAGAGTGAATAAAGATAGTTTTAATTGTCTTTAGAATTTTTATTTCTTAGGATTCTTTTTTATACCTTGCACACCACTTTGATGGCATCAGGCTGGGAAGAGGTTTACAAATCCACAGACTCAATAAATGCATGCATATGTGAAATAAATTCCGTGCTAGGATATGGAGATTCAAATGATTCCCACCCCCTGCCTTTTTGCTTGCAGATACTTTCTAAAATGAAGGGGGAGATGAACATCTAAAGCGGGCTGTTGTAATGCAAAATATATTAGGAGTTGATTTAGGAGCAAAAGGATCTGTTTTCTCAAAAACAAAAACAAAACAAAACACCAATATCTTTCACTCTAATGAGTACTCAAACATAAGTCTGTTGGAAATTAAAAGGTTGCTGTAAGCGGGAGGGGGGGGGTCCTGTGTACCCAGTGTGTGATTCACATCATGGCAGGGGGGCAGAGAGGGGCGGGTGACTGCATTTAAATAAAAAATCAAAGCAAAAGGCATCAACTCTGCGGATATATGCATTAATTAAAAGAAGTTTGTTAAACTAAATTTGAAAAAAAACTTCTTTAATTGTGTTTACCCAAAAGCCTTTTCTTCCTAATTTAAACAGCATAAACATCTGGACTAAAGCAATATTAGAATCATGGCAGTAGTCAAGCAAATCTTGTGGAAAATAATGAAATTAGATCCCTGGTGTTGTGACAAAGACGGGGCAGGATACATCAGTTCGATGTTAATAAAATTTCCATGAATGACTGAATACAATTAAGAAATTGTCAGTTGCGGCAATGAACTTTTGTAGCTCGTAGATGTTTGCATCATTTGATTATGCTGGCAATTTAAAATTGTTTGTTAGTGTCTGTGTTGGGATATTAATTATGACCTTTATTACAGCCCACAATTAAACCAGTCATACAGCAATGAGCTGCCTGCCTCGTGACGGGGGGAAAATATCTGAACTGTTTGGAATGGGGGGGCTTTTGCCGGGCATCGGCTGACCCTGATCTTTCAAACTGGAAATGATTTGAAATAATGCAGGGTGTGACATAAAGAAATAAATAAGTCTGTGAATAAACAGACACGGCTGAGTTCAGCCAACACTTCCATTTAACAGAGTGCTGTTGTTTTTAATGAAATGAGTAGTATTGTGGATGGAGTGTGGGACTGAATAGGGAGTCTAGGGTTCAACATGCCACTCATCCATGATGCTAATCATACCATAGACTTAGGCATGTTAGCTGGCTTACTCAGAGTAGACCCATTTAAATCAATGCACTGCTCTGTGTATGATTGCTGTTGGGTATTATTCTTGGCTACAGCTACACTTTGGAACTCCCTGCCCGTGGACATTCAGCAGACAGTTACACTGTACTATTTTTCTTAAGACAAAGCTACTGTTTAACCTGTTTTCGTATTTTGACTTTTGGATGTTGTACATTTCCCTGTTTTATCTTTTGTATATCGCTTTGAGGTTGTTGTCGAGGGACGCGGGTGGCACTGTGGTCTAAACCTCTGAGTCTCTTGGGCTTGCTGATCGTAAGCTCAGCGTTTCGAATCCCCGTGATGGGGTGAGCTCCCGTTGCTTTGCCCCAGCTCCTGCTAACCTAGCAGTTCGAAAGGATGCCGGTGCAAGTAGATAAATAGGTACCACTGTGGCGGGAAGGTAAATGGCATTTCAGTGTGCTCTGGTTTCTGTCACGGTGTTCCGTTGCACCAGAAGCATAAAGCTGTCTGTGGACAAATGCCGGCTCTCTTGGCCTGAAAGCGCCACAACCCCATAGTCGCCTTTGACTGGACTTGACTGTCCAGGGGTCCTTTAAGCTTTTACCCTTTTTTGTTGTGGTTGTTGTTTACAATCAAGCAGTGTATAACTTGTATGAAATAAGTGAGAAACAATTAACCTTTGGGTGATTTCTTTGAGCATGTGAATAAGCAAATGGGCAAGGTGAGCTCTGCACCCCCAATGATACTGTGAACTCCAGTTGTATCCTCCCCCAATGGGTGACTGGTGCATACCTGCCAAGTTCCTGCCGGAAAAATAAGGGATCGGTAGACCGAACGTAGTGCTGCCACCATTTTGGAACTGGGTAGAGCAGCCCCGGAAGTCGCTTCTGAGCATGCTCTGCCCAGTTCCAAAATGGCTGCCGCACCGGAAGTCACACTGTGGCCATTTTGGAACTGGGCAGAGCAGCATCGGAAGTCGCTTCTGAGCATGCTCTGCCCAGTTCCAAAATGGCCGCCACACCAGAAATCGCTTCTGTGCATGTCCAGAGACTCCAGACATGCGCAGAAGGAGCCTCCCCTGGCCGGTAAGTAAACCGGGAAAAAACAAAAACATCCGTTTTTCCAGCTGGGAACGGCTGGAAAAACGGTGGTTTCCTGGGGAATACGGGAGACTTGGCAGCTATGGACTTGGGTCAGTCTGAAGACTAACTGAAGTTAGTCTGAACCTTACTTGGGCTCACAGTTTCCGGGCTGACCAGCGTTCCAAACCTAATGTTAGAAACCATCTTTGTGGGCAAGGCTGCCACTCTCAAAATAACATGAACCGTGCATCAGCTGGAAGGGTGCTCGCTGTGTCCTCGAAGGGGTGGGATTCATCCTACACATTCACAATTGCCCCATCACACCTTCAGCCAGAATGCCACTCTATTTTGCATTGCTCTGGTTGCAACTGAAGTCCTAGGTTTTATTCAAATCATGTACCCCATCAGTGCAAGGATTTCCACTTGTGCTATCGGACTTCCCCCTCTCCTTCCCCCTACATGTGCCATGCACCCTCCCCGGAGCTGTTCCAGAGGATTGGGGGGAATCCCTAGAAATGATTTTGGGGGTTGGTGTTTGAGGAGACGGGGGAGAATTGTTTTGTTGCACAAGCAGACGTCCATTCATGCAGTGCTATGTTGGATGCAGCCGATTGGGTTCAGTTTGGGGCAGAACATTCTAAGAAGGCTGTGTGCGTTGTTCCCTTAAACCTCCAGATACTCATCTTTCCTCAGACTAGGGAAAACCCTGCTGCAGGCCTGTGTTAAATGCCTTGCCAATAAGCCACATATACCCCTGTTGATCAAGTAGTTACCAACAGCCCAAATTCAGTAGCCGAGGCTCAACAAACAACATTCTTTGGAACATTCTTTAAGCAACATTCTTTAAGCAGAGGCTTGACAGGCATATGTCAAGAATGCTTTGATGGTGTTTCCTGCTTGGCAGGGGGTTGGACTGGATGGCCCTTGTGGTCTCTTCCAACTCTACAATTCTATGATTTAGCAATTCTTTTGTGTGTTCGGAGTGGAGATGTGCACTGGAGATATGCAAAGGGAGCTTAAAGAAAGCAGGTTGGCTAAGGCCATCAAGTGTGTTGATGGCAGAGAAGAGAACCCAACCAGAGATTTTCTGTCTCATAGTCACAATCTGGAGTGTGTCTCCCTCCCCAAACAAAAGGTAGCATGATGTTCAATAAGAACCCAAAATGTCTCCTCTCCAAGCAAGGAAATGTACACTTTTCTTATCTCTTTTTCATCAGTCCTGGAAACTCATGTTGTCTTATTGAGCTATATTGGGAGGTTTCCATAATAATTAGAAGATTTCCTTGCACATTTATATATTTCTGATATCTAAGTTAGGGATGGGGACCAGAGTTGCCCCCACCCAGGTCTCCTCTGTCTGGCCCTTGGGATTGTCCCCAGGCCACAGATTCTCCTGAGCCAAGCCCCTTGTCAGCCCCAGAAAGATATTGTGGTCAACCATGGGTGTACCCAGCGTGGGGCAGGGGGGCAGCTGCCCCCCCTAGAAGCAGGACTGGCGCAGCCGTGGGCGAGAGCGGCACTGCCAGCGAGGCTGGTGGGCAGAGGCGGAGGCAGAGCACAGCCCGGTGGAGCACGAGTTCGCTGTTCCCGCCCACAGCGCTGCGCCCTCCCTACAGCTCCCCATCGCGCCCTCTGGCAAGGCCAAGCGCGGCGGGGAACCAGAGAGCGTGACGGGAAGCTGGAGGGTGTGGCGTGGCCTCTGCCTCTGCCCACCAGCCCCGCCGGCAGTGCCGCTCTCAGTACACACACACGCCTCGCGTACACAAACCTCACATGGTGGGGTCAGCATCCCAGTTAAACCAAATTCTTTGGCGTTCAGCCGATGGAGTCGTCTTGGAAATATAAACCGCACCGGAATCGATTCAAGAGGAAAAATACGACGATGGAAACGCCAGCCTACTGAACTCATAGGGTGTCTTCAGTTTAATGGGAGGGACAGGGGAAAAATGTCACTCCTCTTTCACCATACATACCCACCCACACCCTCCCATTTCCACCTTTGAGGCTTTCAATCGGGAAGTTTTCCTCTGTTCATAAAGGGAGTCAGTTTCACCTGGGCTCCGTAGCCCCGACCACGTCCCCACTCTGTGGCCCCTCCCCTCCCTTGCTCCGGCCCCCCTTGCCCCCCCTAGTTTTGATCCTGGGTACGCCCCTGTGGTCAACAGTATCAAAAGCCACTGAGAGGTCAAAATGAATGAGCAGAGCCGCACTCTCTTCACCCCTCTCCTGACAAATGTCATCTACCTCCTCCTCCTCCTCCTCCTCCTCCTCCTCCTCCTCCTCCTCCTCCTCCTCCTCCTTTGGTGATCACTCGTAGCCGAGTAAGATTGTCTTCCATAAACATGGTTTTAACAATATGGGGGCCAATTCTGGATCCACATGTCCTTCCACACTGGGGACATTGGTTTCTGGGCGGTGGTCGATCATGGTGTGGATTTGCCAAGCGTGCCTTTCTCTTAGCACATTTCTCCCTTGCGTCCTGAGTTTGAGTGTCTTCAAAGCCCATGACACCTTTGGTAAAGGTTGTTTATGTGCCATAACCAGGCAGGCCTGGACCCAGACTGGAATGGAACCAAGAAATCAGTTTGCTTCAAAGATGCCTGAAGTTGGACTATCGGCACCTTGCTAGGATATTCAGCACTGGGTGATAGTAGTTTAATATTTCTGAGTCCAGAGATGCCTTCTTAAGGAAATGGTGTGCCACCACCTCCTTCGAGGCAGATGGCACCTTCCACTTTTCCAGTGAAGCATTAATAACCTTAAAACTAGTGCTTTTTTCTCCTATTAAAAAAATAAAATAGTGCTGGTACTCACCATGAAGGTTTTTTATGTGCCAACAACAAAAAGAAGTGCTGGTACTGCGTACCACTGAGTACCCCTGAAAATAAAAGTGCTTAAAACCTTGAAAATATATTTGTCCCTTCTGAATAGATAAGCTTCCCTATGTTGTATGAATGTACCCACAATGCCTAACAGATAAGGAGGAGCAGATCATCAAAAAAATCAGATAAATAGAAAGCCAATACTATTTTGCACATTCCAAAATTTGGCCTATTCCAATGGAGGTGCAATGCCATTGTTCCTGTTGTTGCAGCAGGTGATAAAGTCATACCACGTCATTGCAAAATTGCCAGATTACTTATGTCCATGTAGAAACCTGAGTTTGGAAGTCGTTCCTTGCCCCGCAAGAGTGGAATGTCCCAGACTTTTCTGCACCAACATGACATTCTGTATGGCTCTCGGACCCAAATTAGACCCACAGCCCTCTTCCATGCATTAAGAGAATGGAATCAATTGCCATGTCATTCATTGGAGCTCTTCGCTGCTGGATCACTACCCCTGCATAGCCACAGGAGGGCGCTCAAGCATACGGGGTGGTGTCCCTCGACAGTTGGGGTGGCAGATGGGCTGGCAAAACTCAGCTGTGGGGGTGGTGGACGGCATAGCTCACTCCTCCGTCTTCTGAAGGAACTGTTTTGCGCTGGAGGCGAACGGGGAACTTGGTAAATGTTCAAATCTCTGTTGTTTTTGTTTTCCCACATACCGATGCCTGCCTTTCTGCACCCCCTCCTTGTATTCCCTTGTGAAACGCAACCATAACTGAATGCTCAGATGAGCAACTGCCTACCAGAGAAATGTGAGATTGTCAGGTGAGATTGCAGAGGCCCTGCAAACACAGGCGAGTATCCAGGGACTGCATTGATGAATCCTGCGGGTTGTATAGAGGGCATATTCCAGAGTCAGAAAGAGAGAGAAAGTTAGAAGGTGCCTTGTGTCAATTCAGACCATTGGTCCGTTGAACTTGGGATGGGTGCAACTGTCTCTATTTCCATTCTCTGTCCACTCTGCATGTGTTCATTCATAAATCAATTCTCTCCTGTTTCGGCATGCATTAAGATTTAAAATGCATGTGCAGTGATTTGAAATCATAATATCATAGAGTTGGAAGGGGCCCCAAGGGTCATCTAGTCCAACCCCATGCAATGCAGAAATCTCAGCTAAAACATCCATGACAGATAGCCATCAAACCTCTGCATAAAACTCTCCAAGGAAGGAGAGTCCACAACCTCCCGATAGAAGAAGAAGAGCTTGGGTTTGATATCCCGCTTCATCACTACCCTAAGGAGTCTCAAAGCGGCTAACATTCTCCTTTCCCTTCCTCCCCCACAACAAACACTCTGTGAGGTGAGTGAGGCTGAGAGACTTCAGAGAAGTGTGACTAGCCCAAGGTCACCCAGCAGCTGCATGTGGAGGAGCAGGGACGTGAACCTGGTTCACCAGATTACGAGTCCACCACTCTTTACGACTACACAACATTGGAGACCGTTCCACTGTTAAACAGCTCTTACTGCCATAAAGAGGGAACGGGTGGTGCTGTGGTCTAAACCTCTGAGCCTCTTGGGCTTGCCAATCAAAAGTTCAGCGGTTTGAATCCACACGACGGGGTGAGCTCCCGTTGCTCTGTCCCAGCTTCTGCTCTGGTTTCCGTCATGGAAGCGGTTTAGCCATGCTGGCCACATGACCCGGAAGGCTGTCTGTGGACAAACACTGGCTCCCTCAGCCTGAAAAGCAAGATGAGCATCACACCCCATAGTTGCTTTTGACTGGAATTGGAGTAACCATCCAAGGGTCCTTTACCTTTACCTTTTTATCTTTACTGTCAAAAAGGTTTTCCTGATGTTTAGTTGGAATCCCCTTTCTTGTAACTTGAAGTCATTGGTTTGAGTGCATGCATACTTTTCTTTAAAAATCACAAAAAATCATATTCAGATATGCCTTTAGATGCAGGTATTTTTTATTTAAAGCATTGAAATCTTTATCCATCTCAATGTGCAGCCATACCTTGGTTCTCGAACGCCTTGTGACTTGAACGTTTTGGCTCCCAAACGCCGCAAACCTGGAAGTAAGTGTTCTGGTTTGTGAATGTTTTTTGGAAGCCGAACGTCCAACATGACCTCTGCGGCTTCCAGTTGAGTGCAGGAACCTCCTGCAGCCAATCAAAAGCTGTGCCTTGCTTTTTCTACATTTTTGGAAGTTTAATGAACTTCTGGAATGGATTTCGTTCGAGAACCAAGGTACGACTGTACACATTTCTAATATTTTTTTGAGAAATCCTAAAACAGACCCTGATGTTGGGAAAGATGGGGGGCACAAGGAGAAGGGGACGACAGAGGACGAGATGGTTGGACAGTGTTCTCGAAGCTACGGACATGAGTCTGAGCAAACTGTGGGAGGCAGTGGAAGACAGGGGTGCCTGGCGTGCTATGGTCCATGGGGTCAACAAAACAGACAGTTGTTTATGCATTTTGCAACTTTTCCCCCGAGCCAGAATCTCCATCGGAAAATATGAAAAATATGAAACCCAAAGTTATCTGACCAAATAAAAGTCCCTCCCATCCTTACAGTTCACCCAGCATTGTCCAGTCTGACAGCAGCTCTGCAGAACCTCAGGCAGAGAGGTCTTTCCCATCCTATGACATTTTTAACTAGAGGTGAACCTCAGATCTTCTGAATGCAAAGGTCTGTTGGTCTGCTCCTAGGCCAGATTTGAAGTTCTTGTGTGAATCCACAAAGCCCTGAATAACTTGGTTCTCCTGATCCCTTATGCTTCACCACGATCACTGAGGTCTTCTGATACAGACGGTGGAGGCTGCTTCATCCAAGCAAGTGCCCCACCAGACTCAGTCTGCCCTCAGCCAGTGTGGTGTAGCGGTTAAGAGCGGTGGACTCGTAATCTGGGGAACCGGGTTCGCGTCCCCGCTCCTCCACATGCAGCTGCTGGGTGACCTTGGGCTAGTCACACTTCTTTGAAGTCTCTCAGGTCCACTCACCTCACAGAGTGTTTGTTGCGGGGGAGGAAGGAAAAGGAGAATGTTAGCCACTTTGAGACTCCTTAGGGTAGTGATGAAGCGGGATATCAAATCCAAACTCTTCTTCTTCTCACCCAGCACCTACTTGCTTGCCTTCTTACTTACAACCAACTAATAATTCTGCAGGGATGAGGAGGAGGAGGACAAAACCTGGTACTTTGGACTACAAATCCCATCAGCTCCAGCCAGCGTAGTCCCAAGCATGTGGGCCAGAGGGTACCTGGTTGCCAGAGGCTGAACTGCACACACTCGGTTATGTGCATGCATGTCACATCGAGGTAACGGCTCTGGTCCTTGTATAATGGCTGTTGAATGAGTATTGAGATACCCAATGCCAACAAATACCTGTTTATTGCTCTGGCTCTTGTAAATACATATGCCTCGATTAAATCATTTCTAATTAACCACAGCCAGATTTTATTTCCGTGTGACGCCTTCACATTGTCAGCCTAGGTACAGTGACATTCAGGTTGCCTGATAAGTGGTAAATAAATCTGTAGGTCAAACCGTACTTGTATGCCTTTCCAACTATTATCACTTCAGCTTTTGAATAACATTTATTCTGTAATTAATGGTTGTCAGCCTGTAATTTCCCCCTCTCCCAGTCATGATTTGGAACGCTTCACATTTTTCATTAATTTCCACAGTGTTTACAACATATACATGCAGTTATAGTGTAAGGATACATTCTTTTTGTAAAAAAATTAAAAATTAAATAACACACTTTGTGTATAGTCCGTTCAATGTTTTTCCTCCTCCAAAGGGAGAAAAGCAGAGAAAGATTCCCTTCGGTGATATGTCAGGCTGTCTCCTTAGAATGCCCTCTTTATTTTCCTCTCTTGACATTGCATTCTTTTCTTTTCAAGAGTATGAGCTGGTAGTACCCCCATTTCCAATTATACCCGTCGCTCCACTAGTGTCCTACTTCTGTGCCTCCCATGGACAACTGGCTAATAGGATAAGAAGAGCCTGCTGGATGAGGCCAATGGTCCATCTAGTCCAGGATCCTGTTCTCACAGTGGCCAGCCAGATGCCTGTAGGAAACCCTCAAGCAGAATTTGAGCACCAGAGCGCTCTCCCTTCCTCTGGTTTCCAGCAAACATCATTGCCTCCAACTGCTGCTGATAGTCCTCTCCTCCAGGAATTTGTCTAATGCTCTATTAAAGGCATATATGTTGGTGGCCGTCACATCCTCCTGGGGGGCCAAGTCCATTGTTTGTTTGTTTGTTTTTAAATTTATTTATTCCGTTTTTAAGATTGAAGTTTTACAACATATCCAACATCCAGGGACGCGGGTGGCGCTGTGGGTTAAACCACAGAGCCTAAGGCTTGCCGATCAGAAGGTCAGCGGTTCAAATCCCCATGATGGGGTGAACTCCCGTTGCTCGGTCCCTGCTCCTGCCAACCTAGCAGTTCGAAAGCACGTCAAAGTGCAAGTAGATAAATAGGTACTGCTACGACGGGAAGGTAAACAGCGTTTCCGTGTGCTGCTCTGGTTCGCCAGAAGTGGCTTAGTCATGCTGGCCACATGACCTGGAAGCTGTACGCCGGCTCCCTCGGCCAATAATGTGAGATGAGCGCCACAACCCCTGAGTTGTCCGTGACTGGACCTAATGGTCAGGGGTCCCTTTATCCAACATACAACATAAAAACAATATTCCAAAGAATCTCCTGGACTTCCCTCCCTCCCCTTTGTGGGTCCTATTGTTAAACATTTCCTCCTGCATCTTTTATGAGAATCCAAATCTTTTATATCCCCATTATGTCCAAAATTCATTCACCATATAAGTGTTATTTGAATCCTACTAACGGTTTTAGCTGTTTATGATGGTTTTTAAGTGAGCATCTTCTCCCACTTCATGGAGCCCACTTGGCTCCTTGGTCTATACCAGAGGTCAGGGCAATGAAACAAGTTGGGAGACATTTTGAACCGTGGAGGAAAACTCCAGAAGAAGGCAAGTGAGCAGTGTTCATTACAGAGCCTGCTTACTGGTAGTGGATGTGAAGAAGGCATTTTAACACTCTCCATTGCATCCTCATTGTCCCAACTGGGAGAGCTTTCAGTTGGTAAGGCAAAGAATATTGACAAGGTGCTTGGTTTGGTTTGGTTTGGTTGACCTCCTGACTGGAGTGATTCTTAGTCAGTGATAGGATTATTCCAATGTCTTCTTCTTCTTTGGCGATCCCTTGTAGCTGAGTAAGATTGTCTTCCATAAACACGGTTTTCACAATGTAAGTGACTGTGGAGGCCAATGTCAGGTCTGAACATTATCTTTCCTCAAGAGCATGGATTTGCTTCCTCCCAATTTTTCCTGCTAGTGGAAAATAAACTCTAAAAATAAAACCCTGCCCTGGAAATGTGAGAAAGGAAGAATTTTTGCCCGCCTCTTTTGCACTCGAATTCCTTCTGCCAATATAACCAGAAGGTCTCATTGACTCTTTTTGGAACACAAATTCTCTGCCCTGAGGGGAGGGGGAAGGCATTGAAAATATGTGTTGGATGTGTGTTCGAATGAACCAATTCCACCTCACTTTGGAACAGGGATGTGGAATCTCTTCAGATTTTGTGGAACGACTACGATTCCCATCATCCTTGTCATGCTGGCCGGGGGGGGGCGGCGGCGATGGGTGTTGGAGTCCAACAGCACCTGGAGGGACACAGATTAGCTATCCTTGCTTGAGAATTTGTCCCTATCGTCAGCCTAAGAAACCCCACTCTAAAGGGAAGGGCTGCAGCTCAGTAACAGGACACCTGCTTGGCATGCAGAAGGCCTGAGGTTCAATTCCTGGCATTTCCAGGGATGGAGCCATTCCTGAAACCCTGGACAGCCACTGCCAGTCATTTTAGGCAATACTAAGCTGACTCAGTTTAAAGCAGGCACCCCCAAACTTCGGCCCTCCAGATGTTTTGGACTACAATTCCCATCTTCCCCGACCACTGGTCCTGTTAGCTAGGGATCATGGGAGTTGTAGGCCAAAACATCTGGAGGGCCGCAGTTTGGGGGTGCCCGGTTTAAAGCAACTTAAGCAAATGGGATGCCATGTAGCCTTAGAAAACTACCCTGCCAGGAATAAATCTCAAGAAAATGATTGAAATTTGCAAGGCGTATGTCCAAAGTTTACTGGTGGCGGGAGAAAACAAATGCCACTTTCATTAATGCTCGTTTTATGAATGAGAAGACTGTTCCTACCTGATTGTAAATTGATTAGCACCGGAGGTATAACCTCATCCTTCTTTGTTCACTAATAAGCTAAGCAAATTAAATTAAGTGGGGTTGTCCTTTTCTCTTTTGCTACAAGGGAAATCCTGAGAGGTTCCTGGAAGGCTATTTCTTACGTGGGAGAAGGCTGCCTTGACGGTCAGAAATAATTTCATACAACAGCCAGACCGACAAATTTACACTGATTGTCTGTATTTTGTTTTATTTTTTGAAAAAAATAGGGAGGGAGAGGGAGGGAGAAAGAGAGAGGAAAAATAAATAAAAGAGAGCTGCTGGCCTGGAGACTAGAGTAAATCACAAAAGTGATCTCAAGTGAACAGAGATAGATTTCTGGAATACGGTGTGCAATGAAACCACTGACCTCTCTTACAAGTTCATGTCTTTCTCTAGAGAAACAGATGGGTAATAGCATAATGCCGAAATCATGCACTACATAATATGGACCTCGTGATTGCAGACCTGATTGCTTGCCATATGGTAACTGAAGGGTTGAAAAAGAAAATGGGATGATATGCAAACCTTTTTTTAAAAAAACAACATTTTTATGGAATGGCCATTACATTAAAACCCAAACTCTGCAAATGGAAGGTGGAGGGTGGGGGGCGGAGAGGAGAAGGACCCGCAGTGAATAATGATGAAATAACAAAGCAATAAAGGGGAGGTAGAAGGAGCTGATCCGTACGGATTCCGCGCCCCCCCCCCAGTTGCTGTCAATATGCAAAACGACACAGGCCTTAAAGTTGCTGGCTGGCTGGCTTTATTTTGTCTCTCTGCGCAGTGCGATGGGCGCCGGGTGTGATTTGATGGGGCATCGGAAGACTGTAGGGCAGGGGTCCTGAGAAGGGGAGTTATGGGGATTTGCAGTGGGTTAGGCAGTGGGGGGAATTGAACATGGGGAAAAGAGTCTCGGTGGATTGCTGTTGCTTTGCTGCCCATCTCAAGTGCATGCCCTCTTGTGACTTTCAGAAGTAAATAGGACCACTCTTGCTTAGCTCTATAATAGCCCCTTTATTCTTGTAGTGGAATACTGCGTCTTGACAGGGGATGGGAACTGGCTACTCCCAGCACATGAGTGGTGTCTGAAGACCTGCGTAATGATCTGACTCAGAATGAGTTCCTCTTCCACGTGAGTCAGAGAGGCTTCGGAACGGGAAGCGCACTGAAATGGTGCGTCCTTTCCCTTTTGCGTCACGTCAATGTCCAAAGTTGTGCTATGCGACAGCCCCTTCGGTGCGGCGGCAGTAAGTTTTGAATCTCTTTTAAGAGCCCATTCTGACCTACTTAAGAAGCAAGCAAAGACTGCATAATGTATTTAGGTCAAGCATTGTGTCTAAGCTGCTCATTGCTCTTGTCATCGCCCGGCTTACTGTGCAAACCACAAGCATATGACTGATATAAACATTCCTTTAGTTGAAGAATGCAATTTTCAACTGAAACACACACACACACACACACACACACACACACACACACACACACACACCCTCTGTATTGCTGCAGCTAAGAAGACCTGGGTTTCCTTAGACCTCTTCCTTCTTAATGTATTCTGCAAGCTTGGGAGTTTTCCAAATCTCAGGGCTGCCAGGAACGTCATCCAGGAAGGCCTCATATAGAATGTGAGCAGCTTAGATCCAGGAACAAAACAAGGGAGTCAGCAATTTTATCAGGCCATATGGGGCTTTTTTTTACTGGTTCCTCAGGTCACCTGATCCCAGCTGGAATGAAAGCACATTGGCTATGATCTCCCTCCATTTTTGGAGGCAGTACACTTCCAAATGGATGCGGGTGGCGCTGTGGGTTAAACCACAGAGCCTAGGGCTTGCCGATCAGAAGGTCGGCGGTTCGAATCCCCGCGACGGGGTGAGCTCCCGTTGCTCGGTCCCTGCTCCTGCCCACCTAGCAATTTGAAAGCACCTCAAAGTGCAAGTAGAGAAATAGGTACCGCTCCAGCGGGAAGGTAAATGGTGTTTCCGTGTGCTGCTCTGGTTTGTCAAAAGCGGCTTAGTCATGCTGGCCACATGACCTGGAAGCTGTACGCCGGCTCCCTCGGCCAATAAAGCGAGATGAGCGCCGCAACCCCAGAGTCGGTCACGACTGGACCTAATGGTCAGGGATCCCTTAACCCTTTACCTTTACACTTCTAAATACCAGTACCAGCTGTTCTTCTGTCATCTGTAGTGTTGTCTCCCACCCCCTTTAGTGCTGCCATATGTCCAGATTCTCCCGAAAGGCAGCACTTTGTCCTGAATCTTAGGCAAGTCAATTGAAAAATCGTGTTTTTGTGACGCTTTTGTAAAAGAAAGCTCGACAATTTGGGGGGACTTACGAAAAAACAAAAAACTTTCGGAGTGTCCTGGTTTTTACTTTTGAAATGTGGCAACCCTGCTCCCCCTCAAGATCTAGTTTAAAGCTCTCCTGATCAGCTTCATGAGACTCTTAGCATATTCTTGCCAACCACCATGAGGTGCAGCCCATCTCTTGCCAGAAGCCCTTCCTCAAGGAAGTGGAGACCATGGTCCAAGAAGCCAAACTTTCCTGACAACACCACCCGCACAGCCAGTGGTTTACTTCCAGTATTTTCCTTTCTCTTCCTGAGCCACAACCTTCAGTAGGAAGGAGTGACCACCTGTGGCCCAAGGCTGCTCAGCTTCCCAGCTACGTCTTATTGTCCCTTGCTATATGCCAGTGGTGTCCAAACGTTTTTCAAAGAGGGCCAGATATGAAGACGTGAAGGGCCGTGAGGGCTGACCAAAGTTAGAATCATAGAATCGTAGAGTTGGAAGAGACCACAAGGGCCATCCAGTCCAACCCCCTGCCAAGCAGGAAACACCATCAAAGCATTCTTGACATATGCCTGTCAAGCCTCTGCTTAAAGACCTCCAAAGAAGGAGACTCCACCACACTCCTTGGCAGCAAATTCCACTGCCGAACAGCTCTTACTGTCAGGAAGTTCTTCCTAATGTTTAGGTGGAATCTTCTTTCTTGAAGTTTGAATCCATTGCTCCGTGTCCGCTTCTCTGGAGCAGCAGAAAACAACCTTTCTCCCTCCTCTGTATGACATCCTTTTATATATATTTGAACATGGCTATCATATCACCCCTTAACCTTCTCTTCTCCAGGCTAAACATACCCAGCTCCCTAAGCCATTCCTCATAAGGTATCGTTTCCAGGCCTTTGACCATTTTGGTTGCCGTCTTCTGGACACGTTCCAGCTTGTCAGTATCCTCTTGTTGTTGAGTTGAGTTGTTGAGCTTTTTTAGGATTGAAATTGTTGAGCTTTTTTAAAAAATGATTTTACCCCAAACTTGTTGAACTTATTTTTGGGTTGAATTTGTTGAGCTTTAGGATTGAAGTTGTCGAGGTTTCACAGGGGCTGGCTTAAACCGACCAGCACGACAAATTAGGGCCCCAAAATGGACTTTGGACATGCCTGCTATATGCCAAAGGCTGTGTCTGGCAGTATTGTATATACCTGCATGAATCAGAAGGCAGGGATTGTGGTCAGTAGGCAGATGGCATGGGTGAATACAGACTCGCTAGCAGGTCAGGCTCGGCGGTCTGGGTCATTACTCAATGGGAATAGCTGCTCAGATGGAGCAACTAGCCTGAAACAACACTCTTACAGAGCTAGCCAGGCCCATCAGGTCACCTGGTCTAGCTGGGATGATGGGCTGCAGTACCATCTCTGGCCATTATATGGGTGGTGCTGCAGGACAGGAAACAGCTGGGCAGTAGCTCTCTCTTCTGGTCTGTGAGGTGCCTCAATAGCACAGGGAATGGGGCAGCTGCTGCCCCCTGGAGCCAATGTAGAGCAGTGGTTAGAGTGTCAGTCTAAAACCTGGGAGACCAGGGTTCAAATCCCTCGGGCCGGCCACCAGATGCCAGCCCAGCCTGTCTTCCAGGGTTGTGGTCTGGATCGTATGGAAAGTACTGCATGCCACCTTAAAGTCCTTAGCGAAAAGAGGCAGATATAAATACAATAATAAAAACAAAATTAATTGAATAACAATTAATTAAACCAATTAAATTAAATATTAAATTTAATTAAATATTAAATAATTAAATAACAACAAGTGCTGTAGCTTGGCGGTAGAGAATCTGCTTTGCATGTAGAAGGTCCCAAATTCAATCCCCAGCATGGGGCGCACACCACATTTTTATTCCCACTTAATTATATTTATTTCTTGTGGAAAAATTGTTAAGACATGAAGATATGTCTTGCATGTGATTCCACATAGCAAGGGATGGAGAAATCATTCTGTTTCGGTACCACACCGGTCAGGTATCTTTTCACTCCAAAGTCCATTCTGTTTCAGGGCTTGGGACCACTCTTCTCTGAAATCCTGGAGAGCCACTTCCAGCCCTTGCTGAGCTTGATAGACCAGGGGATTAACTTAATATTAGGCAGTTTCCTGTGTTCCTAACTAAAACAGCTCTCAGCTGAGCCATGCATTCACTAGGTGGTCATAAGCAAGCTGTTATTCCTTAGATTCAGCAAAACCATCATCTCCTGAGCTGTGAAAGTGTATTCCTTTAACTGGTAAGGTGGTTTTAAGCCATTATTTAGATGGTGTATGTGGAATGCTTTGAGGACTTGGAAAAATCATTATATAATGCACTGTGATGCATTATAGTACCAGGAGGGCAGGGAGGGAATATTACAGAGCTATGCCTTCTGTCCTAACCAGGGAATATTACAGAACATAAGCCTTCTGTCCTAACCAGTGGAGGATAATCCATTAGGGCAAATGGGGCAACCCCAGTGTACTCTCAGCCAGCCCCTGCCTGCCCATCTTCTTACTGGTTGAGGCTTTACCTACCATTGGCCCTGGCTCTACCTAATGATCACCTCCCTGCTTTCTGCCCTACCAGTCCCAATGGACACCAGTGTTCAACAGCCCTAACTCAGGCATGGGCAAATTCGGCACTCCTGATATTTTGGGACTACAACTCCCATCATCCCCAGCTAATGGGACCAGTGGTCAGGGCTGATGGGAACCGTAGTCCCAAAACATCTGGAGGGCCAAGTTTGCCCATGCATGCCCTAACTCTTTGGAATAATGAGATTGAGTGTTGTTTAGTCGTTTAGTCGTGTCCGACTCTTCGTGACCCCATGGACCAGAGCACGCCAGGCACTCCTGTCTTGCACTGCCTCCCGCAGTTTGGTCAAACTCATGTTCGTAGCTTCGAGAACACTGTCCAACCATCTCGTCCTCTGTCGTCCCCTTCTCCTAGTGCCCTCAATCTTTCCCAACATCAGGGTCTTTTCCAAGGATTCTTCTCTTCTCATGAGGTGGCCAAAGTATTGGAGCCTCAGCTTCACAATCTGTCCTTCCAGGGAGCACTCAGGGCTGATTTCCTTAAGAATGGATAGGTTTGATCTTCTTGCAGTTCATGGGACTCTCAAGAGTCTCCTCCAGCACCATATTTCAAAAGCATCAATTCTTCGGCGATCAGCCTTCTTTATGGTCCAGCTCTCACTTCCATACATCACTACTGGGAAAACCATAGCTTTAACTATACGGACCTTTGTCGGCAAGGTGATGTCTCTGCTTTTTAAGATGCTGTCTAGGTTTGTCATTGCTTTTCTCCCAAGAAGCAGGCGTCTTTTAATTTCGTGACTGCTGTCACCATCTGCAGTGATCAAGGAGCCCAAGAAAGTAAAATCTCTCACTGCCTCCATTTCTTCCCCTTCCATTTGCCAAGGGGTGATGGGACCAGTGGCCATGATCTTGGTTTTTTTGATGTTGAGCTTCAGACCATATTTTGCGCTCTCCTCTTTCACCCTCATTAAAAGGTTCTTTAATTCCTCCTCGCTTTCTGCCATCAAGGTTGTGTCATCTGCATATCTGAGGTTGTTGATATTTCTTCCGGCAATCTTAATTCCGGCTTGGGATTCATCTAGTCCAGCCTTTCGCATGATGAATTCTGCATATAAGTTAAATAAGCAGGGAGACAATATGCAACCTTGTCGTACTCCTTTCCCAATTTTGAACCAATCAGTTGTTCCATATCCAGTTCTAACTGTAGCTTCTTGTCCCACATAGAGATTTCTCAGGAGACAGATGAGGTGATCAAGCACTCCCATTTCTTTAAGAACTTGCCATAGTTTGCTGTGGTCGACACAGTCAAAGGCTTTTGCATAGTCAATGAAGCAGAAGTAGACGTTTTTCTGGAACTCTCTAGCTTTCTCCATAATCCAGCGCATGTTTGCTATTTGAATGAGATTGAGTGCATAGAGCTAATTGCCTTGTACAACACAGACATGGGCCTGCAGACTCTGGATGGACAAAGCGTCAAGTTTCCCTAGAACCAGTCTTCTTCTCAACAGTCCCATCTTCATGTATGTTCCAAACATGAGGACAGAATGAGGACACTTTGCTTGGACCTTGGAGCACAGAGTGTGTGTCAGAGAGAGAGAGAGAGAGAGAGAGAGAGAGAGAGAGAGAGAGAGAGAGATGGAATCGGACAGATGGACAATAACCAGGGTCACTCAAGGAGGGAGCCAGGGATAACATGGGTGTTGTTGTTGTTGTTTAGTCGTTTAGTCGTGTCCGACTCTTCGTGACCCCATGGACCATAGCACGTCAGGCACTCCTGTCTTGCACTGCCTCCCGCAGTTTGGTCAAACTCATGTTTGTAGCTTCGAGAACACTGTCCAACCATCTTGTCCTCTGTCGTCCCCTTCTCCTAGTGCCCTCAATCTTTCCCAACATCAGGGTCAAAGGCTTTTGCATAGTCAATGAAGCAGAAGTAGACGTTTTTCTGGAACTCTCTAGCTTTCTCCATAATCCAGCGCATAATCCTGCGCTGGATAACATGGGTAGCCCCCAGGATATGAGCTCTCTCTGGTGCCATTAGAAAACTGGAGATTGACAAGGCTGGACTCAGGTTTGAGAATGTTTGGTGTGTCCCCTCCCACTCCAGCAAGCTTACCTAGGGTGTTGGAGGGCATCATCAGCATTCCAATCAACATTGGCTAACTGTCAACTGTAGACCTGGGAACCGCTGCTCAATTCGATGTTACAAAGTGATGCTACATTGGAGGCACTGTGGGAAATTAATATGGGAACTCATGTCTCGGCCCACTGTTTGGAGGGAGGAGACCCATAGCAGATAGCAGAGAGTGGCGGATCCTGCTTGGTCCCTGGCAGTTTCAGAAGGATGCTATGCCCTGACATCAGATACTGGATGCCAAGGATAGAGAGTAGCATTTGACCAAATTCAAAACGTGCAATTCACGTGCACACATGCTAGGAAATGCACGGACCACATGATTTGGTTTAGACCTTGATTCAAGACTTTGGAAAACAGCTCACTGTGGTCCAAGGCACCTTATATATTTATAATTTCTTTTTATTTTGGGACTGAATTGGATGAAATCTGCAGGTATGTGTCACAATTTCAGAAAGACAGAAGAGCAGTTTTCCTGTTCTTTTTTGCGGGGGGTGTTTGAGGGTAAAAAATAAGAATCACTTAATCCCCTAGCCTGGAGTGTACAGCAATTAATTTTATGGACAGAAGAGGACTGAAAAATCCACTGGTCTTGGGAGCTCAGAAGTCTTTCAACCCTCACAAACTCCAGAGTCCCCACCACAAGTAAACGAAAATTTCGAGTCCTGAGCCTCAACCCCCTTCTTATTGTAACGTTCATTATAGCAAAAGAATTGAAGGCATGCCAAGGCACCATCTTCAAAAGTACACAGATTAATTCCTCTTTTATTATTATTATGATTATTACCGTAATAGAATTGGCATGGGGGAAGCTGAAAATCAAATGCATACAACTGTGCGTTGTTTTTTTTAAAGTGGTGATAAAAAAAAGCGAAGAGAATTACATAAAAGAGGCAGGCGAAACTTCAAAAGTACATCAGATAGGATTGGAATAAATAGCTTTTAGCGTTTGCTTACTGCAAAGGCCACTAATGTAGAAAGCTGGTTTGTGGGTGTTGTACTGTATTTGAGCTCCTGAAGTAGCGGTTGTTTTTATCTTACGGTAGCGTTGCAATTTGCTTGTTTGTTAACATATTTATTTACATGCACATCCTCGCTTCCTCCAAAGGTCCAACGGGATACCAACACTTGTATATATCCCAATAGATTTGTGTTGTTGAAGAGACCCTCTACATGATGTCATGTTCAGAAGTTTGTATACAGGTGCCAGTGCATATATTTTTAGCTGCTGTGTATGGTTCAGAATAATGGGATGTGGGCACTTGCCAATCAGAAGGTCGGCAGTTCGAATCCCCGTGATGGGGTGAGCTCCCGTTGTTCGGTCCCTGCTCCTGACCTCACCGTTTGTGTGGGTGGGATCATTTGGATAGCCACAACAACCTGATTGGATCCCTCGGTTGCTGGGGTAATTCTGGCCAATGGGGTTGATAGAATTTGCAGCCGGGGGGCCTATTTATACCGCTGCATGTTGTGTCAAGCTTCCTCTTAGCATCTCGTGTATCAGATCACCCGCCCACCCTCCCTATATTTAGGGTCTTGCTATGAGCTTGCTAGGGACATGGGTGGCACTGTGGTCTAAACCACTGAGCCTCTTGGGCTTGCCGATCAGAAGGTCAGCGGTTCGAATCCCTGCAACGGGATGAGCTCCTGTTGTTCGGTCCCAACTCCTGCCAACCTAGCAGTTTGAAAGCACGTCAAAGTCCGAGTAGATAAATAGGTACCGCTCCGGTGGTAAGGTAAACGGCATTTCCGTGTGCTGCTCTGGTTCGCCAGAAGCGGCTTTGTCATGCTGCCACATGACCTGGAAGCTGTCTGCGGACAAACACCGTCTCCCTTGGCCAGTAAAGTGAGATGAGCTCTGCAACCCCAGAGTCGTCCACGACTGGACTTAACGGTCAGGGGTACCTTTACCTTTACCTTATGAGCTTGCTATGCCGTCGTGGGTCATCTGCTTTTTTGAGGCAGGGGCCCGGTAGGAATTTTCCCATTTGGCAGATTGGCTTGTGCCACTTGGGTTTCGTCTGCCGTGTAGCAAATCGTCACAACTTTGTACGGTTTGGCGGTTCGAATCCCCATGATGGGGTGAGCTCCCGTTGTTCGGTCCCTGCTCCTGACCTCACCGTCTTACCTTCCAAGTTCCGGACTGCAGAATCCGGGACCGGCAGCCATTTGACACCGGAAGTTGCGTCGATGTAACTTCCGGTGTCGATTTGCCCTTCTATGGGCACCCAAAATGGCCACTGCCAGCTTCGAAAATCGCTTGTGCGCATGTCAGGAAGTGCTCCGACGCAACTTCCGGTGTCGCTCCGCCCATCTATGGGCACCAAAATGGCCTCCGCCAACACCGGAAGTGATGTCTATGCACTTCCGGACATGCGTACATGTGGCTTTTGAAGCTGGCAACGGCCATTTTGGGTGCCCATAGAAGGGCAAATCGGAAAGAAAAAAAATGGCCGCCGGCAGGAGAAAATAATGGAGAAAAACGGGAGACAAAGTGATACGGGGGACCACCGCGAAAAGGTAAGTAAAAAAAGGGGTTTTCCCGGGGAAAACGGGAGACTTGGCAGCTATGCTCACCATTTGTGTGGGTGGGATCGTTTGCAGCCGGGGGACCTATTTATACCACTGCATGTTGTGTCAAGCTTCCTCTTAGCGCCTCGTGCATCGGATCACCCACCCACCCTCCCTATATTTAGGGTCTTGCTATGAGCTTGCTATAGGAACGTGGGTGGCGCTGTGGTTGTGTGGCTTGCCGATCAGAAGGTCGGCGGTTCGAATCCCCGTGACAGGGTAAGCTCCCGTTGCTCGGTCCCAGCTCCTGCCCACCTAGCAGCTCAAAAGCATGTCAAAGTGCAAGTAGATAAATAGGTACCACTACAGCGGGAAGGTAAATGAAGTTTCCGTGTGCTGCTCTGGTTCGCCAGAAGCGGCTTAGTCATGCTGGCCACATGTTCGCCGGCTCCCTCAGCCAGTAAAGTGAGACGAGCGCCGCAACCCCAGAGTCATCCATGACTGGACCTAATAGTCAGGAGTCCCCTTACCTTTACCTTTATGGTTCAGAATGAAGAACGTCAAACCTAGAAGCCAAACTGACGCTCAGAATTCTCCCCAGGTCACAACCCTCACAAGTTGTGCTTTACACCCTCCTTGAGTGTTATTGCCTGGTTGGAATCTGTCCTTGAACTCTGATAATGCTTCTTGCTTGCCTAGATGGAGGAAAGAGGAGAGAGAGAGTGTGTGGTGTGTGTAATGTAGCCTATCATACAATTCGCATTCATTGCCCTTCCCACTTTTCGCGTCTGGTTCCACCCATCCCCGGCAGACGGTCCCTTGAAGAGGGAACACAACTCTTTGCATGAAAAGAGTTCTCCATCCCTGCTTTACACAAATAGATGAACTTTAAAGCTAGGGAGCCATGCATATTCGACAAAATACAAATGTTATTTCTTACAAACAAATAGTACCACCCATTAAAATTATGTCTAAAGGGAAAGATTGTGCGACAAAGACAATACCGCTGAACATTTTACCTCCTACGTTAAAAAACAAAAACAAAAAAACCTGATAGTACCCTAATAGTGCAGATATTTCTGGACTGTTGTTGCTTCTTTAAGAGTGATGGGTTTTGCAACCACAGAAGATAGTATTTTGCAATCCAAAATCAGATTGCAAGTCTAAATAAAGCCGAAAAGCATCTTCAGTATTACTAGACTGTCATTTCTCCTTTAAGGAAGTCATTATATTTTTTTTTATAGCAGCTGAAGGAAATATTGGCTAGCGTATTTTCCTACCTAATTCCATAGGAGAGGAAAGAAAATGCACTTTATTTATTTATATCAGATATATTCCATCTTTCCCATGGCCAAAGGTCACCAGGTAAGCTTTCTAACCAAATGACGCCTTGAAGTTGGGTCTTACATGTTCTAGTCCAGGCATCCTCAAACTCAGCCCTCCAGATGTTTTTGGCCTACAACTCCCATGATCCCTAGCTAGCAGGACCAGTGGTCAGGGATGATGGGAATTGTAGTCTCAAAACATCTCGAGGGCCGAGTTTGAGGAAGCCTGTTCTAGTCCAACACTACAAGGTACTGGGACTTACTGCTGCTTCCAAAATTTGTTTCCATACCATATGAGGACAGATAAAAGCTTCCACCCACATGGGTCACCCTGACACAAAGTTCACATACCTCATATGCGAGGCCCAGCCCTTGAAAGGTCAGTTGCTGAATCATCATTCGGATGAAAATGGGCATTGTACCTCTTGGATCCAGCTCAGTTTTTCAGAAAGCTCACAGCCTAGTGCAGCAATCGTTGACCTGGTGCCTTATAGATAAATAATAATAATAATAATAATAATAATAATAATAATAATAATTTATTTATACCCCGCACACCTGGCTGGGTTTCCCCAACCACTCTGGGCAGCTTCCAACAGAAAAATGAAATACAATAATCTATTAAACATTAAAAGCCTCCCTAAACAGGGCTGCCATCAGATGACTTCTAAAAATCTGGTAGCTGTTGTTCTCTTTGACATCTGATGGGAGGGCGTTCCACAGGGCGGGCGCCACTACCGAGAAGGCCCTCTGCCTGGTTCCCTGCAACTTGGCTTCTCGTAACGAGGGAACCGCCAGAAGGCCCTCGGTGCTGGACCTCAGTGTCCGGGCAGAACGATGGGGGTGGAGACGCTTCTTGAACTATGACTCACATCAGCTCCAGCCAGCAATAGAGGTTCTGTTCACGAGAACATGGGAAGTTGCCTTATGCTGAGTCAGACCAGGGGCTAAGGAGAGGGGGGTGAGGACAAACCCAGCTTTAAAATGGACTACCTTCGACTCTCAACACCCGCAGGATCCACTTGTGGCAGAAGGGGACTTGTGGGGGGGGGGAGGGAAGGTGGATAGAAATGTTCTTTTATGTCTTGTCTTTTTGTGTTATTCTATAAAACCAATAAAAATTATATATATATATATATATATATATATATATATATATATATATATATATACTGAGTCAGACCATTGGTCCATCCAGTTCACTCGCTTGCAGAGGGGCTCCAGGCAGGAGTCTCTCCCACCTGTACCTGGAGACGCCAGCAGGGCCGTAGCTAGGGGGCGGTGAGGTTGGCCCCCGCCAGGGGCACAGGCGAGGGGAGGGTGCAAAACCAGTTAAAATATGTCCATAAATATGTCTATTAATAAAAATATCAATTATTGCCTCATAAGGAAAGGTTTTCAATAGAGGGTGAATTGAATGGGTGGAGGGGGGGGTGTTGGAGGAGAGGCGGAAAAGAAGAGCTAATTTGTCCGTGGTTAGGGGATGCAATGTGGACGGCTCTGCCAGGGGCGCAAGATCACCTAGCTATGGCTCTGGATGCCAGCAACATTTGGAAAGCGCTGGGTTGGGGAGACCTGGGATCGCCCCTCTGAGAACTTATGTTGTTGTTGTTCAGTAATTTAGTCATGCCCGACTCTTCAAAGCCATGGTCCAACTTTTGCCCTGTCACTCACGGCAACAGCAGTACATTTCTAGTATCTGAAAGTCTTCTGTCCCTCTTCTTTGCTTAGGCAGTAATAAAAATAAGTAGTAGTAGATCAGATCCCTCATCTTTCTCCACGGGCATTCCCTCCAACATTTCTCTGATAAAAGCAAAGTATTATTTGTTGTTGTTTAGTCGTGTCTGACCCCATGGACCATAGCACGCCAGGCACTCCTGTCTTGCACTGCCTCCCGCAGTTTGGTCAAACTCATGTTCGTAGCTCCGAGAACACTGTCCAACCATCTCGTCCTCTGTTGTCCCCTTCTCCTTGTGCCCTCAATCTTTCCCAACATCAGGGTCTTTTCCAGGGAGTCCTCTCTTCTCATGAGGTGGCCAACTTATACTGAGAACTTATACTAGACTGTAAAGACAGTGGGGATGGAAGTAAGAAACAAGAGCATCAAACTTCACACCTGTCAGTCATTGCACCCAGATTCCTATTTCTATGGCTACTAGGAAGAGAAGGCTCTGCCTCCTCAGATGCTGGAAACCACAGGAGGGGGGGCTGCTCATGTGCTTGGGTTAGAATCGTAGAATTGTAGAGTTGGAAGGGTGGAAGGGACCACCAGGGGTCATCGAGTCCAACCCCCTGCAATGCATGAATCTCACCTAAAGCATCCATGACAGATGTCCATCCAACCTCTGCTTAAAAACCTGCATTGAAGGAGATTCCACATCCTCCCAAGGGAGACCATTTCACTGCCAAACAGCTCAACAAGTGAAGAATTAAGGTTGTTGTGGAGGTGCATCTGGAATGACATGGGATGGGGTGTCTCAAAGAGGAATTTGGGGATGCGGTCACTAGTACTGGATAAAACTGTCAAATTCACTTTCCCATCATTTCTCATTCTTCCCACCGTGAGCTTAGTTCCCCACATTCTTGAACCAGTTTGCAACAAATAGTTCAAAAAGGTCTCGTGAAAACATGCCAACATTTTAACTGCACATTTCTCCTGTTTGAATGCAGTTTTGCCTAAAATGCAAATACTTGTGAGAATTCTTCTCTGATACAATGCATTTTTGTACGGCTAGTTTCAGTAATAGATGATTTTTTAAATGCACACTTCCTCCTGTTATACGGTATGCACTTTGGGATGCATTATTCAGTTGGAGAACTGCACCGCAAAATTCAGAGATGTGTGAATTTAGAAAGAGAGCTGTAATTCAGTTTGACTGTTGTCCTTGTTTTCCAGGAGGAAGTGTGAATTAGGTAAACGCCAACGAAACCACATTTTTGTCTTATCCCTATCAGCCATGAGTGGTATGCATGATGGATACAGGCTAATGATATTTATTACTTCTTTAGAACATCATGCGTGCCATCATTGTGTCATATATTATAAACCACATTGGGCAGTCCTTGACATGTTCCCAGATCTAAATGGGAATAACCACGAAGTCAGTGTCAGCAAGAGACCCCAGTTATGTAACAGAGCCAATCAGTTATTTGGAGCGGAATAAAAGGCGGGATTTAGCTTCCCTTGATACTTATGCTTGTTTCAAACACCATTTTATTTTGATTGACAGGTGGTTTTGTGCGTTGTTGTGTAAAGCGCATTGTCACCGTCTGCAGTGAAAAGTGGTCTATAAATATTGGAAGTAAATCGTGAGTTTATAGCTGGTTCCGGACATGTATTTTGAGGAAGAATGTTCTAAAAAAACTGCCTCCCCCCCCCCGCATCCTCTGAATTAATTTGAAATGCAGACCACTTAGCGGCCTCAACTTATTTTTTTAAAAGGCTTTTTACTTTTCGTGCTTAGCATTTTTTGTTTACTAAAGAATTAGCAAAGTGATTTTCATGAGCTCAAGAAATAAGCATCTGATGACAATTATCCTTGCCATCCTCCCACCCATCCAAAACACTTCTATTTTTATTGTGCATTATTACTGGACAAATTAAAAAAAAAAGACAAACCAACTGAACACCACAAGGAAGAACGAGATGAACTCGATTGGCAGAACAAGGGGACGGAATCCGTTTGTCATGCCAGATTTTGGTTTTGTTATTGACATCTTTTAGTGGCGTTTTGATGCCTGTAATTAAATTGCTAATTATGTGTCTCTGTTGCGGTGGTCATGGTTTTATTACTTAATTGTAGCAAGTTTTGCTCTCCGGCACTAACCGTATTTGTTTAACCTCCGTTGATGTTGCACTGGAGTCCATTCTCTCTCTCTCTCTCTCTCTCTCTCTCCCCCCCCCCCCCAAATGCAAAGGGTTTTCGACACAGCACTATTGACAGCTGTGATTTACTCAGACCCAGCATCAAAACAATTCAGAGTTCCTCGCTGTAAATTAATTTTTGTTTTGTGCTAAAGAAATCTTGAATAATGGGGTGGGGTGGGGTGGGGTGGGGAGAGAGAGATGATGAAAAAGAGAGAGAGAGTGCGGTCTTTAAACAATAAATGTAAAGATAAGCAGAAAGAGCAGAGTGGGGTTGCATAGAAAAACCACGCAAAACTGCATCAATGCCCCGAAACCAGAATGATGAGTTGGCTTGAGGGAATGTGGAAATAAATGTAGTCGTTCCTGCATTGATTCCTCCTGCTTGCTTTTGTGTATTTTTTTTAAAAAACACAAACACACATTCGATAAGGTGAGATGCAATTCAATTGCCTCCTTTCTTTCATATTCCCTTTACTTTTGAATTTTGGTGCATCCCTCCCCCCCCTTCCTTCTTTGTCAGTCTGTTCCAACACATTCATTAATTTCTCTCTCTCTCCCTCATTGGTGTTATTTTATGCAAACCGCAAGATATTCTTTTCCCCTGCTTCTTCCCTCGCTGAAGATTGCCTCTTTATTTTATTTTGAAATATTTGTATATTTATTTCATTAAATGAGATAATGCTTTTTCTTATTAACATAATTTCCAGTACATTAAACATATTTCTCCGCAGACAGAAGAGAGGAATCAAATTAAATGACAGTTAAATCACTTGCAGCCATTTCAACTGTTAAAAGAATTAAAAATGCCTCTTCTTTCTTCTTCTTCTTCTTCTTCTTCTTCTTCTTCTTCTTCTTCTTCTTCTTCTTCTTCTTCTTCTTCTTCTTCTTCTTCTTCTTCGTTCCCTTTGTGATCATGAGATGGGTGCCGTAAAAGGAAATGAAATACTAAAGCAAAAGGAGTGGAAACATAAAGAAATAATGACTGACTTACTGCAGTAATGCCACTGTGAGGAACCGGGGTGGTTGCGGTGGTGGGGGAGACGCCACAAATGAAAAGGGGGAATAATAATAATAATATAGCTGTTTTGAAAGTTATCAAAATTCATTTTTTATTGATGAAGTCCGTGTAATTCTAATACTAAGTAAATGGCAAGGAAAGAAAGAAAGAGAGAGAGAGAGAGAGAGAAAAAAATCAATGCCATAAATACCGGATGCTGAAAGGAGGAATAAATACGTTGCGTTTGGAGGGCCATTATTCTAAACAGCTTTAATTTTTAAATAATTTATACTTCAACATATATAACAGGGAGGAGGGGAGAACAGAACAAAAGAACTCCTTGTTTCATTTTTTTATTTTTTGAAAAGCTGATCAGGCATATAAAATAACACAGTAACATATAGCCTGGGCCTGTGATCATTTTAAGAGAACTTGTTTCCGTGCATTCCATTTTCTATTATATGTAAAGAGTCAGGACTTCATAGAATCATAGAACTGAAAGAGTTCAAAGGGGGATCCAGTCCAACCCCTGAAATGCAGGAATTGCAACTATAGCACTCATGATAGGTGGCCATCCAACCTCTGCTGAAAAACCTCCAGTGAAGGAGAGTCTGTTCCACTGTCAAACAGCTCTTAATGTCAGAAAGTTCTTCCTAATAATAATAATATATTATTTATACCCCGCCCATCTGGCTGGGCTTCCCCTGCCACTGATGTTTAGTCAGAATCTCCTTTCTTGTAACTTGAAGCCATTGCCTCGAGTCCTACCCTCCAGAGCAGGAGAAAACAAACATGCCCCATGTGACAGCTGTTAGATCTTTGAAGATGGCTATCATATCTCCTCCCAGTCTCCTCTTTCCCAGGCTAAACATACCCAACTCCCTCAACCGTTCCTCATAAGGCTTGGTTTCCAGACCCCTGATCATCTTGGTTGCCCTCCTCTGGCACACATTCCAGCTTGTCAACACCCTTCTTAAATTGTGGTGCCCAGAACTGGCATCACAGTAAGGAAAAAGCCAGGGGGGGAAAGGCAGTTATAACAGGAATACGGTGTGCAAACTCCTTACAAACTCCCCCAAAGGTCGCATGCTGTCAACTACAATCTGCTTGAGCCCACATTTACCCAATGTGTATTGCACATGAACACCACTTGTGTAATGTAGAATGGTGTCCTGTATTATTTTCTGGGAAATATCCACATTCTTGAGAGTTTCCAGATGATTTTCTAAACGTGGCCATCAATTTGTGGATTGCTATGGATGGTGTCCTGTTGTTGGACTCCAGCTCCCATCAGCCCCTAGCAGCATAGTGGGAACTGTAGCTGAACGTTAATGTATCGTGGCCATTGCCCACTGGTATCCTCCATGTGACCAGTCCAGAACTCAAAGGGTGATATGGTTAATGGAGAACCATGTTTTTTAAAAAACAACAACAACAAAGAAACCAACCTTGAGTTGGGGTGGACTATAAGTTTCAGTGTGTGCATATGCTATAGATCTTCCAGTGTGGTGTAGTGGTTAAGAGCGGTAGACTTGTAATCTGGGGAATCGGGTTCGCGTCTCCGCTCCTCTGCATGCAGCTGCTGGGTGACCTTAGGCTAGTCACACTCCTTTGAAGTCTCTCACCTCACAGAGTGTTTGTTGTGGGGAAGGAAGGGAAAGGAGAATGTTAGCCGCTTTGAGACTCCTTTGGGTAGTGATAAAGCGGGATATCAAATCCAAACTCTTCTCTTTTTCTTCTTCTTCTTCTTCCTGCTCCAGCTTGTACATGCAGGCTGTTCTTGCTGGATATTGTATGCTTCGATAAGCAATCAAAGAATAATAACCAAAGAATTATTCTGCAGGAACTGGTCATTGACTTGGTTTGCACAAAGTGCACCCAGAAAGAAGAAAAGAACAAATGAAAGAAAGGCATTTGACAAATTATTAATTTTGTTTTCATTCCCAGGCCTCCCAATGATTGCTTGCAATGCAATCAATGGATTGCACAGGGAGCAGGTAAATAACTCTGGCTGCAAGGTGGGTTGCCTCTTCATAAGTCCTGAAGAAGTGGGTCCTGAGGACAAACAGCCCTCAGCTGCAAACAGGTGTCATTTGCAGAGCAGGTTATTATCACTTCAGGAGGAGGAGAATATAATAGATACAACCCCCTTTTTTTCAATCGCTCACATCGCATCGACACAAGTGGGATGTTCACAGAATTTCTTTGAGATTTACCATCTTTCAAAGGCTTTTGACTTTTCGAAGCTCTGGATCAATTTTTAATTGATCAACTAGACCTGGAAGGGTGGGAAGCCTTTGACCGTTGAGCCAATTGCATATTAAGTACCATTTTCACCTTCTGCCTGCCGGTTTGTTCATCTGCAGTATCTACAGAAGGGCATGCAGTGTTTCAGCAGCAGACTCTCAGCTTCTGCTCTGCCGAGTACCAGTGAATGATGGGAGGGGAACCCAATAGCCTTACGAGGGTGTTTCATAAGAGGGTGGAAGGTGCTATCTTTTTAAAAAGTTTTTATGCATAAATAAGGAAAGCAAAAGCAACAGATACGAAAAGAAAAAGAGAGCGTACACCAGGCATATATATAAGTGTACAATTCTTTCCCATGGACACATAATCAGAAGTAATCTATATTGCATTTTATTCATGCTTTCCAACTTTCCAAGGATATCATTGTAGATGGTATGCACTGGTAGCATATATAATAAAAGTTCCACCATGTAAAATGTCCATACTTTCTATCCCTGGTAGAGATCGCAAATTATAAACTATTGCATGTGGAGACCTTTTAACCACCCCCAGAAATAAATTCAGACAAGACTCACATTTTTGGTTTGGTTTTTGGCAGAATTTAGGCCACAACTTTATTGATTACAATCAAGTGAGTGGTTGCATAGGCTGTGGTTCGACTAGCTACCTGCAGCCCTGCAGCCAGCGCTGACTCTGGGCATCAACCATAAGTCAGCCTTGGGTGAACACCTGGGACAGTGGCAAGCAGGAGCCCTGCTAGGCCTCCACCCAGATGAACCCTGGACTCAGGCTCCAGGCACAACCCCGCACGGGGAAGACCAACCACGAGTCCGTGGATTCCTTCTTAAAGGAATACCCAACTCATAGGGATGGCTAGGCATCCTGCCACCCCTATCCACCTGAACCAGAGCCTATCTGCAACCTTACAAGTTGTGACGATTTGCTATTCAGCAGGCGAAACCCAAGTGGCACCAGCCAATAAGCCAGATGGGGGAAATTCTTGCCATGCCCCTGTCCCAACGACAGGCAACACACGACAGCATAGCAAGGTCAAGCACAAGCCCTAAAGATAGGGAGAAGTGGGCGGGTGTTCCGATGCAGTGGCCCAAAAGAGGAAGCTCCTCGGTTAAATAGTGGTCCCTCGATCGCTTTGACTGGCGTCCCTCAAGCCCAATTGCTCCCCAGATCGAGGGACCACCAATAGGGTGTTGTGGCCGCTCCAGTGTTCCCACCCACAACACAGGGTCTGGTTGCCAGGTCTCATCACAACACGTGCCCTCCTGTTAGGGAGTACCCGATTAAGCATCCTAAGGGAAAGTGGGACATTCTGGGATCAAATCAGAAGCTGGGGTGGTTTCTGTAAATCTGGGACTGTCCCTGGAAAATAGGAACACTTGGAGGCAGGGGCGCCATCTCTAGAAGGCCCTGGAGGCCCGAGCACCTACAAAGAAATTATTGTGGGTGATCAGCACCCAAAACCAGGGCCTCCGACACAACTTCCAGTCATTGCAAAGCACTGGAAGTCACATCCGAGGCCTCACAAGACCGGAAGTCAGGTTCTGAGGCCATGGGGCGCATGGCATCATGATTACGAACAGTTCCAGGATCAGATGACACACCCCTGGAATCATTAGAAGTCTACCACATCAAATAGTGAGGAGCATATTTCTCTATATACTCCTGCCTGGGTGTATCTTTTGGATGAGGGGTCCTGGCCTATTCTCTGTGTCCCAAGGTGCTCGTTTTGACCTTTAAAGCCCTATGCGACCTAGGACCCTCATACTTACGGGTATGTCCCGCAGAGGACCCTAAGGCCCATGAATAATAATAGCTTAAAGGTCCCGGGCCCTAAGGAAGCCAGACTATCCTCCACCAGGGCCAGGGCTTTTTCAGGGACGGCTCCGACCTGGTAGAATGCTCTGTCCCACAAGACTAGGGCCCAGCAGGACTTGATCTCCTTTCGCAGGGTCTGTAAGACACAGCTATTCTGCCTGGCCTTCAATTTGAATTAGCCTGATCCTCTATTCCCTTTCCCCCTTTACTCTTCTATGAAGAAACCCTCTCTGGGACCCCACATTTAAATTCTTCCCTGCTCTCCTTGCTGGCCCTACTAGGACCAACTTGGCCAGTTAGCCCTGGTGATCACTTGATGTCTACTGACAGGGTTTTTTTCTTTCTTTCCCCAAATGACCCCTGAATTTTTGAATTTTATTGATATTGAGGCTGCATTTTTTGTTGTATCTTACGCTGTTTTATGCTGTTTTCAAGTCACATTTTATCAATGTTTTATATTTGGTGTTAGCCGCCCTGAGCCCGGTTTTTAAACTAGGAAGGGCGGGGTATAAATAAAATCAAGATTTTAGAGATGCTTAGATGGGGCATGGCCAAAAAAAGGTTGGGAACCGCTGATCTAGTCCAACCCCCTTGCAATGCAGAAATCTTTCATCCAACGTGGAGTTCGAACCCGCAACCCTGACATTAAGAGTCTCATGCTCTATACGTTGGCAAAGTTTTTGTGGCTTAGGCCGGTTCACAGTCCTGCAGATGCCACGGTGGGACGGTGTGAGTGCACACACACACACATGCACAAACGCTATTTCCGCCGCTCCTTCCGGCGCGGAGGAAGCATGCACAGCTTCCCATTGGCTGCAGGAGCTTCCTGCATTGGACCGGTTGAACGATCCCCGTGGGCCGCTTGTGGCCGATGGGCCTTAGGTTGCCGACCCCTGCTCTATACATTCTTTCAGGTTGCCTGGGCCCAAGCCATATAGGGCTGTATAGGTCATAACCACTGTCTGGTGGCCAGTGAAATTGTTTTAACAGGAGAGTAATATGTTTCTTGTAACTGGCTTCAGTCAACAGTCTGGTCATAGCATTCTTAACCAGCTGAAGTTTCTGAACACATTTCAAAGGCAGAACCATATATAGTGCATTGCAGTTGTCCAACCAGGATCTAACTAAGGCACGTGTCACTGTGTCTGGATTCTAGTTCCCTCCTCGCTTTCACATCACCTCTGCCACTCGCAACATGTTCTTTAAGGCTAAGAGACTGTGGGGTGTCTACAGGGGCCTGAGTCTATGTCGGTAGCAGAGGATTGAAATCTAGAGTGAGATCTGAATATCCAAGCCTGGCTTCCTGTGTAGATTTGAGAAGTGAATCACCTCATCAGGCCTGCTCATGTCATTTGCTGAAGCACCAAGCTCTGTCTTGGACTGAAATCTTGCCCCCCACATTTCCATGGGATTTTAGCAGCCCCACAGTGCAGGATCAAAGCCTTCTCATCTCTTCCGATTGCCTCATCCGCTCTGAGATTGCCAACTCCTCTTTGAAGTGGAAATAATTAGGATTCCACTATGGCCGAGTATTTTATTAATTACATATCTGTTGAGAGACATGTGGGCCAGTCGCAAAATCAGCCCGGCAAGTCTGTGTTTAGAGATTTGTAGACTGAAGACTTAGCGTAAACAGAGCAATGTTGAACCTATTCGCTCGTAACCCGCCACAGAGATAACAAGGAGAATTCTGCTCCCTGTATGTGATGTGTAGAACAATGCTGAGTAAATATTCACCATCAATATATAATATCTGTTGCCTTTTTTTTGCAGTTCACTTTTCATTTAATTTGATAATGTGTCCAGCAAACGAAGTGGCCCAGGGTGGGGGAGGGGGCGACACCTCCAAACAAATGCACACTTCCCCAACGCAATTGCATATATTCAATCACTGTTAAATGGAGGCCGCGCAAGGCAAAGCTTCAAACCCCCCACTAGTTTTGGTGCGTGATAAAAGAAGAAGGTGCTATCAATCTTTATTGTCTGTCTCGCTTACTGTAATTGCATTCAATAGTCCACTGATTCTGATGTCTGTGCTAATGTCGGAAACACGGAAGAACCAGATGCTCAGATTTGAGCATATGTATCCACTGGCCACTTCAATACGTTGGCAGCAAAGTCGCTGGGTTTGATGATAAATTGTTAAAGCCACAGATTATGAACAGCTGAACACGCGGGATGCAAGGAACGCCGTGGCTCGGCCCCCTCAAAACGCAAAACTGACATCCTGACACCAGACATAGGACACCACCTCTCTTATTCAAAAAACAAACAAACAAACAATCAAACAAACATTTTGGGTTGCTAAAGGTGCCAGTGGTTTCTAGGACCAAGGGAAAACTGTCAAGCTCTCTCATTATTCCTGCGATTGGATACTGGATGTTTATGTAATCTTGTTATATTTATAGTAGTGAAATGTTGCTTTTGGCATGTTATTATGTTTGGTATTTTGTTGTTTTGGTATGTTAGTGTGAAATTGCTTTTGCACTCTTTGGTTTTGAAATGCATCCCCGTTTTCGTTGCTGTAAGCCGTGACTGTTTTGTGAGAAAGCAGCATACAAATAAAATGAATGAATCTAGTCTAACGCCATGCAATGCAATGCAGGTGTTAAAGCTAAAGATGGCCACCCAACATTTGCTAAAAAAAAACCTTCAAGGAAGGTTCTTGCAATTTGAATCCATTGGTTTGCACCCTAACCTCTGGAGCTGAAGAAAACCAGCTTGTTCAAGTAAATATTATTTGAAAAAGAAAAAAAGAAAACCAGCTCGTTCCATCTTCCATATGACAGCCCTTCAGATACTTGAAGATGGCTATCATATCACCTCCCAGCCTTCTCTTCTCCAGGCTAAACATACCCAGCTCCCTCAGTTGTTTCTCATAAGGCTTGGTTTCCAAACCTTTGATCATCTTGGTTGCCCTCCTCTGCACATGTTCCAGCTCGTCAACCTCCTTCTTAAACTGTGGTGCCCACAACTGGACACAGTATTCCAGATGATGTTTGATCAAGGTGGAAGAGAGTAGCACGGTTGCTTCCCTTGATCTGGACACTAGACTTCTGTTGATGCAGCCTAGAATTGCATTAGCTTTTTTTTGCTGCTGCCTCATCGCATTGTTGACATGTGTTAAGCTTACAGTCTACTAAATCATGTTCTCATCATGTGTTGCGGTGAGATCACTAAGACTGACCTCACCGACTGTGTGGGTGGGATCGTTTGGATAGCCACAACAACCCAATTGGGTCCCTCAGTTGCTGGGGTAATTCTGGCCAATGGGGTTGATAGAATTTGCAGCCGGGGGACCTATTTATGCATGTTGTGTTGAGGTTCCTCTTAGCGCCTCGTGCATCGGATCACCTGCCCACCCTCCCTATATTTAGGGTCTTGCTATGAGCTTGCTAGGGACATGGGTGGCACTGTGGTCTAAACCACTGAGCCTCTTGGGCTTGCCGATCAGAAGGTCGGCGGTTCAAATCCCCGCAACGGGGTGAGCTCTTGTTGTTCGGTCCCAGCTCCTGCCAACCTAGCAGTTCGAAAGCACGTCAAAGTGCGAGTAGATAAATAGGTACCACTCCAGCGGGAAGGTAAACGGCATTTCCATGCGCTGCTCTGGTTCGCCAGAATTGGCTTAGTCATGCTGCCACATGACCTGGAAGCTGTCTGCAGACAAATGCCGGCTCCCTTGGCCAGTAAAGCGAGATGAGCTCTGCAACCCCAGAGTCGTCCACGACTGGACGGTCAGGGGTACCTTTACCTTTACCTTATGAGCTTGCTATGCTGTCGTGGGTCATCTGCTTTTGAGGCAGGGGCCCGGTAGGAATTTTCCCATTTGGCTGATTGGCTGGTGCCACTTGGATTTCGCCTGCCGCATAGCAAATCGTCACAACTTTGTAAGGTTTGGCGGTTAGGCATTGGTTAATATGTGCTGGAGGGGAGGTTGTTACACCTGCCCCCCCCCAGTGTGTGATAGGGTATTCCGTTAAATGAATCCAGGTGTTCACCATGCTTTTGTCTGATCCCCTTCCAGGGGTTAGAGACACGCCAGAGCGCCTGGGAGTATTTTGGGGTGAGGTTGCGTCTGTGGTAGGACAAACATTTAAAATCCTGGGCCTATGCAACAGATTTGAACAGAAATTCTGGTCTTGTTAAATAGGCGGGCAGGGGGAGAGAAGTTGAAATGAATAAATCACCATTAAAAGAGCAGATTCTTCGAGCCTCCCTAAGACAACATGTGTAGGGTGTGTCCCATTGATTTCAATAGGACATAAGCATATTAAACTTTCCCTTGTTGAGGGTCAATATATGGGATAAAGTGAAATTAGGACTTCTGTTTAGCCCCCAAGCTGGAATCAGTTGCATAACTTATTAATTATTATTATTATTATTATTATTATTATTATTATTATTATTATTCATAGAATCATAGAATCATAGAGTTGGAAGAGACCACAAGGGCCATGCAGTCCAACCCCCTGCCAAGCAGGAAACACCATCAAAGCATTCTTGATATATGCCTGTCAAGCCTCTGCTTAAAGACCCCCAAAGAAGGAGACTCCACCACACTCCTTGGTAGCAAATTCCACTGCCAAACAGCTCTTACTGTCAGGAAGTTCTTCCTAATGTTTAGGTGGAATCTTCTTTCTTGAAGTTTGAATCCATTGCTCTGTGTCCGCTTCTCTGGAGCAGCAGAAAACAACCTTTCTCCCTCCTCCATATGACATCCTTTCATATATTTGAACATGGCTATCATATCACCCCTTAACCTTCTCTTCTCCAGGCTAAACATACCCAGCTCCCTAAGCCGTTCCTCATAAGGCATTGTTTCCAGGCCTTTGACCATTTTGGTTGCCCTCTTCTGGGCAACCAATTATTATTATTATTATTATTATTATTATTATTATTATTATTATTATTATTATTATGCATTTTCTAAATTGGGGCTCAGGCATTTAGAATTGGGAAGGAAGTCTATGCAGCTTTTGTGTGAGCATCTCAGTTGCAATGGAGCTATCACATTTCTTTTAATTCATCAATGGAAAAAACAATCCTGCAAAGAGTAATTAATTTAATTTCTTCTGAGAGTGAGTCATTGCTAGATATGTTTAAAAAAATTCCAACAATGAGTCTTGAGAAACAGCTGCAGCCATGCAAAATTTTTATAGGTTTAATTGAACATCTGATTGATTTAGCTTCACAGAGTCTCTATTTTCAGGGATACTCCCAAATTTACAGAAGCCATCCCAGTTTCTGATTTGATCCATAATGCCCACTTTTCCTTGTTGTTGTTGTTTAGTTGTTTAGTCATGGAGCTCAGCTTCACCCCATTGAAATAAATGGGTCTAGTGTCTCGATCCTGACCATGTTTAACTGGAAGTAAGTGCCATTTATTTCAGTGGCATCCCCTAAGTGGATGGATTTCAGATTACATCCTAAATCGACTTAAGTGATCCAACATAAGCAGCCAATGGATTAGGCTACTTAGGATATTTTGCAAATTACATCACGATAAGTATTATTTGTTGTCTGCGATTTGTCGCTTTGTTTATTAATGGTTAGGAAAGGAAATTGATTTAGCTGAGTGCTCCAAAAATTAAAATTGTTTTGTTAAATTCACATTACCTACAGTTGCTTTATTTTCCCCCCCTTGCTCTATTCAAATTAATCAATTAAAGTGCACAGATGTTCAATTAAACCTATAAAAATTTTGCATGGCTGCAGCTGTTTCTCAAGACTCATTGTTGGAATTTTTTTAAACATATCTAGCAATGACTCACTCTCAGAAGAAATTAAATTAATTACTCTTTGCAGGATTGTTTTTTCCATTGATGAATTAAAAGAAATTAGAAGTAACCTATAAGGAGATGTGTGCAGCTTGCTACATTTATTAATTAGAATGATAGACTGGCATATGAAAAATATGGCAGGCATCACACAAAAACCTTTAAGTCCCGTTGATTCCAGTGGTAGAGTTAATAATAATAATAATAATTTATTAATAATTTATTATTTATACCCCGCCCATCTGGCCGGGTTCCCCCAGCCACTTGCTTAACTATTTCCTAGTAAAATCAATGGGAGTTGCAATCAGTGGGAGTGTATAATAAGGCTGCTGATCAGTTAGATCATTTTAATCATTTCACTTTGAACCAATGAATCGGGTAATTGATTATACAGTATTTGAATAAAGGCACATATTGCCAAGCCCTCCACCGAGATGCCTTTTTGAGCTATTGGTTCAAATTGGACCACCTTAATTAACATGGTTTCCACCATTGGTTAATCAACTGAAGTCACAGTTGATTAATCTGTCAACAAAACGGATGAAATTTTAAAACGGAAGTAAATCTTACTGAGTTTGATGGGGATTGCTCCCAGATACGTATGGGCAGGATTGGAAGTTTAAAAGATATATTTGGATGGATCATACTGAGAGAGGAGCGGGGACACAAAAATGGAAGATAGTTCCACATCTACATTGCCACTCTGTTTATGAAAGGCTTGAAGTGATAGCAATTAATATCACCCTGGAGATCAATGGATACCAAAGGCAGAGTGATGATCAGAAGCCAATATATATGTGATTTTTATGAGAGTGTCCTTAGATATATATTTCAAATGACCTAACACTAATTTTGGAAGTGGAGGTATGATGGTCTTTCGGCAGAAAACTCACTGGGCACCTTAAAGACTAAGGTCACATCCACACAATACATCTGGCACTTCAACAGTCTTGTCCCCCTTGGCAAGGAGGAATCTACCTTTGGGGGTGAGGTCAAGCTTTTGGATGGCTGCAGCACCTGCTGTGGCTGCAGAGAGTGATACAGGAGAGTCATGTTTTGCTGCATCTGGGGCAAGTGAAGGTGTCTTCTTGTGCTGCTGTAGAAGCACCTTGGTTTTTCTTCTCTCTGCACTCCTCCCGGCGGTCATTGCTCCCCTGGTGACTGCTATGGATACACAACTTGAGTGTCTTTCTCCAGGCACTGTGGTCATCTGCAAGGGATTCCCACATGGCAGAGTCACAAATAAGGGAAAGCCTGAGTGAATTTTAGAATATGATTTGTTTTAGCAAAATTCTTGCATGTAAGAATCTTCACAGAGTCTCTATTTTCAGTGATACTCCCAAATTTACAGAAGCCATCCCAGTTTCTGATTTGATCCATAATGCCCACTTTTCCTTGTTGTTGTTGTTGTTTAGTTGTTTAGTCATGTCTGACTCTTCGTGACCCCATGGACCAGACCAGAGCATGCCAGGCACTCCTGTCTTCCACTGCCTCCCACAGTTTGGTCAGACTCATGTTGGTGGCTTCACGAACACTGTCCAACCACCTCATCCTCTGTCATCCCCTTCTCCTTGTGCCCTCAATCTTTCCCAACATCAGGGTCTTTTCCAGGGAGTCTTCTCTTCTCATGAGGTGGCCAAAGTATTGGAGCCTCAGCTTCACGATCTGTCCTTCCAGTGAGCACTCAGGGCTGATTTCCTTCAGAATGGATAGGTTTGATCTTCTTGCAGTCTGTGGGACTCTCAAGAGTCTCCTCCAGCGCCAGAATTCAAAAGCATCAATTCTTCGGCGAGCAGCCTTCTTTATGGTCCAGCTCTCACTTCCATACATCACTACTGGGAAAACCATAGCTTTAACTATACGTACCTTTGTTGGCAAGGTGATGTCTCTGCTTTTTAAGATGCTGTCTAGGTTTGTCATTGCTTTTCTCCCAAGAAGCAGGCATCTTCTAATTTTGTGACTGCTGTCACCATCTGCAGTGATCAGGGAACCCAAGAAAGTGAAATCTCTTACTGCCTTCATTTCTTCCCCTTCTATTTGTTTGCCAGGAGGTGATGGGACCAGTGGCTATGATCTTAGTTCTTTTGATGTTGAGCTTCAGACCATATTTTGCACCCTCATTAAAAGGTTCTTGAATTCCTCCTCATTTTCTGCTATCAAGGTTGTGTCATCAGCATATCTGAGGTTGTTGATATTTCTTCCGGCAATCTTAATTCCAGCTTGGGATTCATCCAGTCCAGCCTTTCACATGATGAATTCTGCGTATAAGTTAAATAAGCAGGGAGACAATATACAACCTTGTCGTACTCCTTTCCCAATTTTGAACCAATCAGTTATTCCATGTCCAGTTCTAACTGTAGCTTCTTGTCCCACACAGAGATTTCTCAGGAGACAGATGAGATGATCAGGCACTCCCATTTCCTTAGGATGCCCCTATTTTCATTGGAGAAATGTTGGGGGTTATGGGATGCATCCCCCTGAGCCAAGGAGATAAGTAACTATACAACCTTTAGAAGGCATGTTTAATGTTTTATTATGTGTTTATATATGTTTGAAGCCACCCAGCGTGGCTGGGACAACCTAGTCAGATGGGTGGGGTATACTTCTCCTTCTCCTTCTCCTTCTCCTTCTCCTTCTCCTTCTCCTTCTCCTTCTCCTTCTCCTTCTCCTTCTCCTTCTCCTTCTCCTTCTCCTTCTCCTTCTTGACATCCCTATTTTCATCAGAGAAATGTTGGAGGGTTTGTCTTCACTGCACAAGGGCAACAATTTCTGTGAATATGAGGATGTAGGGTTACATTTTGGACACCTGAAAATGGTTGAGCTCCCCACCCCCCCAAAAAAAAATTGCCAAAGAACACGATTTCGTGGTTTACTTGCTGAAGATCGAGGACAAATTGCCACCTTCCGGAAATTCTCCCCGGACGTCACTTTCGCTTTAGAAATCTCAGCAATGTCCAGAAAATCCCAGACGAATGGCAGCCCTACCCAATGAATCTGAGGCAAGAGCTCTGGGGTAGCACACCAGGAAAAGCAAAGGCTGCAGCTTAGTGGCAGAACATCTGCCTTGACTGAAGAAGGTTTGAGGTTCAAGCACTGGCATCTCCAAGTATGACTGGGAATGTCCTTTTGTCTGAAACCCTGGATAGCTGCTGCCGCTCAGTGTAGGCAGCCCTGAGCTAGAAGGGCCATTGGTCTGACTCAGCAGAAGACACCTTCCTATGTTCCTACGGAGACCAGCAAAGGCAGATAATGAATGACAGGAGTGAGGAGAAACTGCAGCAACAAGCCTCATGACCCATGGACTGAATAATACAGAGTCCGCCCCTCCCTCCCTCCTTCCTTTTTAAATTTACACTCAAGGGGTTGAACTGGAAATTTCAACAGACGCCATCTTGGAAGCACTCAGAGCCTCGACAGATGGAATCTTACTGTTCCTGAGGGACTGTGAAATGCTGCCTGCGTCCCAGCGGGAATGCCTCGCGGTTAACGTAATGGAAATATAGCGCAAGGATTTTATGTGACTTTCTGATCGGTTAAGGTCCCCCCTCACCACCACCGCCACCACCCAATAAAATCTGGAATAGATAAAAGAGGAAGATAATATCACGGCAATGTCAGTGCGCCAGTGGAAAATGGAGAGAAGTAATAACGGCAAGAACAACCCCCGATTTAACCAGGATGAGAGGCTGGTAGCAGTTTGACAGGTTTCCTTCCCACTCACGGAAGGAGGGGAAGCACTTAGTTGACTGAATGAAAAGGCCTCTTATTTCAGAGCTGGAAATGAGCAGCCTCCCTTCAGTTTGGTGCTGCTGTGTATGGAACCGTGGGCAGTTCCCGCTGATAGATGTTATGTAAAGTTAAATGAGGCATTTTCCTTCCCCTTATTCTGCATGCAATTTCTCTTCTGCCTTTTGGGCCACAGGGGAACCCACAATTCCCCAGCAATGCAAGGAATTGTGGGTATACTGGTTTTGCTTTCTAGGACCAAATGTGCTGCCTGCCATGTGCAGAAGGGGCTACCTTTGAAGGTGACTCGGAACCTACAGCTAATCCAGAATGTGGCTGCTAGACTGGTGACTGGGAGTAGCCACCAGGACCTTATAACACCGGTCCTGAAAGACTTACATTGGCTCCCATTATGTTTCCGATCATAATTCAAAGTGTTGGTGCTGACCTTTAAAGCCCTAAACAGCCTCAGTCCTGTATACCTGAAGGAGCGTCTCCACCCCCATTGTCCAGCCCAGACACTGAGGTCCAACTCTGAGGGCCTTCTGGTGGTTCCCTCACTGCCAGAAGTGAAACTGCAGGGAAGCAGGCAGAGGTTTCTTTTGGTTTTTTTTGTTAGTGGCACCCACCCTGTGGAATGCCCTACCAGCAGATGTTAAGGAGAACTACAGATGACTCCTGAAGGCAGCCCTGACCATCTCCAACTCCTTGAAATATTCCATCAACGGTGTCTCCGAAAATGTTTACACATCACTTGGGAAGACAGACGAGCTAATGCCAGTGTACTGGAAGAAGCAAAGATCACCAGTGTCAAAGTAATGATTCCTTAACATCAACTTCGTTGGACTGGTCATGTTGTTCGGATGCCTGATTATCACCTTCCAAAGCAACTACTCTATTCTGAACTTAAAAATTGAAAGCGTAATGCTGGTGGTCAGCAAAATCGGTTTAAAGATTCTCTCAAGGCAAATCTAAAAAATAGTAGTAGTACAAACACTGACAATTGGGAAACACTTGCCTGCGAGCGCTCCAATTGGAGAACAGCCTTTACCAAAGGTGTCATGGACCTTGAAGATGCTCAAGCTCAGGATGAAAGGGAGAAACATGCTAAGGGGAAGGTGTGTTTGGCAAACCCTCACTGTGATCAACTCCCGCCTGGAAACCTATGCCCCCACTGTCAAAGGACGTGTGGATCCAGAATTGGCCTCCACAGTCACTTACGGACCCATTGTTAAAATCGTGTTTATGGAAGACAAGCTTACTCAGCTACGAGGGATCACCAAAGAAGAAGATAGGGAAGCTTTTTCACACCCTCACAGCACCAGGGTCACCACAGCTTACATGGCCAGTGGTGGGGCAGGGCAGTGTTGTGTCAAGATTGAGGCTGCATGGATGCACAAATGGAGCTGATCCAACACTGACGTGATATAAAAGAGTTGTGAAGCTGCTCTCCTGACACCAGTGTCACTATGATATGCTGGGCCGGCCCATTACATTTTAGCACCAGAGGTGGACCGCAGAATGGTGGCTCCCTCTCTGCCAGGGAAAAAGCGGGTCATGGAGGATCAACATCAAGAAGTGGGGAAGAAAGGTTGGGATCTGGTGGCCTGGAGGACCCTGCTGCCTGGTGTGGTTTCTTCACCTTGCCAACCCTGCTTTAACCAAGGGAGTGCTGCAGCGAGATTAGATCACCAGAGCCAACCCAGCTGTCCCACCAGTGCATCTGCACAGAACTGTTGTCACTGCCTATGTCCCAAACCATCCAGGCTAGCTGTAATGGTGCTGTTATTAGGAGGGCGGCTTTGCAACTTAGAAGCATAAAAGTGTAGAGTTGGAAGGGTCCATCAGGATCCATACCTGCCAAGTTGCTGTCAGAGAAATAAGGGACCGGGCCGGAAATAGCAGACCAGAAGTAGCGCTGCCACCATTTTGGAACTGGGCGGAGCATGCTCAGAAGTGACTTTTGATGCTGCTTTGCCCAGTTCCAAAATGGCTGCCGCGCCAGAATAAACCGGGGGGAAACAAAAAAATCAGTTTTTTCAGCTAGGGACAGCTGGAAAAACGGGGATTTCCCGGGGAAAATGGGAGACTTGGCAGCTATGATCAGGGTCATCTAACGCAGGAATCTTTTGCCCAACCCGGGGCTCTGTCTCACCACACCGACCACTACTGGACAAGAATTTGGAGGTGGAGCTGAAGGAAAGGGGGGCTCCTCCTGGCAACATGTTTATGAGAAGGGCTGTAGCTGAGTGGTAGAGCTTGTGCTTTGAATAAAATTCCTGGCATCTTCAGGTACCGTAGGACTGGGAGACACTCCTGGCTGAAACACTGCTGGTCAGTGTTGATAATACTGAAGCGATGTGGAGTCTCAGTTAAATCGCACCTGCTAAAGAGGAAATAAAACACTTGAAGAGTCAACTGCAGAAAATTATTCCAATCACATTAATATTTACATGTTTTCTGTAAAAAAAATAAGGAGATGCCATCTTGTGGCAGGAAAGATTTGTGAGTTTTGACTGCTTTTCTAAATACTCCAAAATATATGTTCATTGTTGTTCGTATGTGGCGTGTTTTTGGGAAATGGATAAAAACACATTACTTTAAGAAAACATTGCGCAAATTCCTTATAATGAATTGAAGAAACCTGAGAAGTGCAGTAGTAAGGTAATTGCTTGGGGGGGGGAATACAGTAATAAGCAAAAAACCTGTGTTGTTTAAAAGGGCCTGTTCTTAAAATAGACACACTCCAGCCCAAGTTAAGCAACTGAAAGTCCCTAATGGTGCAATGTTATAGGCTTCTTCTTTTTTTTCTTGTTAAAAACATTAACAGACAACATAATGACAAAAACAAACAATCTTCATCCACATGCTTCCTTTACAAAAAAGAAAAAAGGGAATGTGGAAACAAATGTATAAGCAAAAAAGAAACAAAGAACACAGAGACAAAAACAAACAAAAACAAGAAAAAAGAAAGAAAGAAAGAAAGATAGAAGGCAACACACTAAATATTAGATAAATACAAAAAGGATAATCATTAAATAAATATCATTTACATATCTTCTATTTTGACTTCCAATTTACCCCTCTGCAATTTGTGAACTTTAACCTTGCTATATCGCACAATTCTTAGCCTATTTACATCATTATCTATTTCTTAATTTACATTGGGTTCAATTGTGTTCTGCCAGTTGGGTTTTAGATATCTTATTATTCATTATATAATCATCAAAGATCCTTATAGATTTCTAACGGGGGGAGAGGGAGATGAGGTACACAGATTCCAGGATTCCCCTTGTACCTCTATACGTGCATTAAAAAAAACCTGATCTGTTCTTGACTCACTTTGTGTTCTCTCCGCTCTGATTTGTGCTCCATGTTCTGAGCTGCTCTGTATAAACGGAGCTCTATGTTACCCCATTCAGTATAGGGGTGTGTGTGTTAGAATTGGCTATAATCTTTCCGCTATCTGGACAAAGTAGATGAAATGTGCAGACACAGGTGTTCCTCCAGTATGGATTAAGCCTGCCAAACTGTACAGATACATCTAAGGGTTTTCATGCAAGACACCTTTGTTTTTTTAAGAAACAAAGGAATAATCTATAATATATTGCGGGACTCCTGCACGTCTAGTGGCAGAACTGGATCCAGGAGCTAGCATGGATTCAACATTCCTTCTCTTATACAAAAGGGATGTCTTGTGAAAAAATTTGGCTCTCAGTCAAAATTCATTTCAGCGTATTAAAGCAAATGAAAGTTTTAATAGATGTATATCAGGTGCACTGTGCCATGTAGTCCTACTCAGAGTAGACCCATTGAACTCATAAGTTCATTAACTTCAATGGATCTACTCTGAGTAGGACTTGAATGGCATATCACCCGAGGATTTTGTAGACTCTTGTGAGTAGGAACTTTATGAGATAAACACACAGGCATGAGTCAACTCGGGTATGTGGGGGAGATAGGTATTTTCAGGATCTCCGGAGCAGGGCCTTCATCCTTCTTATCAACAGAGCCTCATAAAATACCTGAGGTCATCACCAGGGTTAGTCAAGAATATGGAAAGTTCCTCCCCACTGCCCCTCAAGAATAATAAATCCTTTGCTTTAATTATCAAGCCACCTCTAATTATTATTGCTACTAATTTGCCACTGAAACTGTGTTTCCTTAGGAGAATGACCTATTCATTGAAAAGGGGAGAAAATACTAATTTTTAAAATCACCTCCATCTCAAGAGCTGTAATTGAGGTTAGGAAGTTCTGGTGGATTAACAGGTTCCCACTATTGTTTCAATGGGGGGGGAGGGGGCTGCGTGGCGAGGTTCTCGGCTGAGTTGTATAAGTGCTCGACCTCTGAACATGTGCAGCGAGCTCAAGTGATTTTTTTAAGTGAAGGCCCTAAGCTCCATATTAGAAATTAATCATGAGATGTTTTGGTGATAACATCGTCCTCATTTGAAAATGTAATTTATTAATCAGCATAATACCTGTTTCAAAGCAATGTGCAGTCCCTAGTAATAAGCTCATGGAGGCAGATGTCTTTATTTCAGGGTGTTGGCAGTTGCAGCAGTAGAACAAGGAGACAAATACAGACACACACACACACACACACACACACAGTGGGGCAAATTGCAGGGCTGGGATGCTTCCTATGTTTGTTGAATAAATTACAGTGGAATCTCGGTTTATGAACACCTCGGTTTACGAATTTTCGGTTTACGAACGCCGTGGACCCATCTGGAACGGATTAATTCACTTTCCATTACTTTCAATGGGAAAGTTTGCTTCAGTTTATGAACGCTTCAGTTTATGAACAGACTTCTGGAACCAATTACTCCCATGCTTCGGGTTAAGTACGCTTCAGGTTGAGTACTCCGCGGACCCGTCTGGAACAGATTAATCCACTTTCCATTACTTTCAATGGGAAAGTTCGCTTCAGTTTATGAACGCTTCAGTTTATGAACAGACTTCTGGAACCGACTGTGTTCATAACCCGAGGTACCACTGTAATGGTTTTTAAACTCTAAGGACCGGTTAAGGAATCACAGGGATGGAAGTGGAACTGTAGACCATCTACTTCAATGGCCTTCAACTCTTGTCAGGATATCCCAAATAACACAGGAAGTCCTCTTCTACTAAAGATGGACTGTTGGTCCATCTAGCTCAGCATTGTCTACACCGACGGACAATGAGTCTTTGGGATTCCAGGCAGAAGTCACCTGGAGATGTTTGGGACTGGATCTGGGACCTTCTGCCCGCAATGCAGTTACACTACCACTGAGCTGCAGTCCTTTCCCAAAGGGCTGGAGCAATATAGCTCATTTCCACCATTTTATTTACCTAACTTGCCCAGATTCAATTTATAGTATCATAGAATCACAGATCTGTAGAGTTTAAAGGGACACAAGAGTCATCTAGTCATCCAACACACACACACACACACACACACACACACACACACACACACAGAGAGAGTTCCTGCAAGTCTTACATTTGTCCAAGGTCAGAAATGGAAACCATGCAACGTAATATGAATGGTACTCACCTGTGGTTTTTCAGTCCATGAACTTTAAGCCAATAGCTACACTGTTTTCTCTTCGTCCGAAATACGTTGAAATTAATTACTCAGTTAATGGCATGGGGTGGTATTCCATAGCTGCCAAGTTTTCCCTTTTCTCGCGAGGAAGCCTATTCAGCATAAGGGAAAATCCCTTTAAAAAAGGGATAACTTGGCAGCTATGGTGGTATTCAATGAAATCCTTCTCAAAGTAGACCCACTGAAATCAATGAATCTAAGTTAGTCATGCCCATTAACCTCAGTGGGTCTACTCTGAGTATCACTAGCATTAAAGACCACCCATAAGTTTCAGCCGTAGCGGAGAGTGAGACAAATAGCGTAGGTTTTAGCAGAAGCTGAACTGTAGCGGAATTGAAACAACGCTGGTTGCTACGAACACAAAACGGGGCAGAAATTGCTGCCTCCTTGCAGCTCTAGTTCTGCGTGTGTTATGTATAGGATCGAGCTAGGATTAAACTAAAGCTTCCAAGAGATGGTGAGTTTGGAGGAAGGGTTTGAAACAGACAGGCAAGAAATGAACCCATGAAGGAAGGGAGCTGCAGCCATAAGCCACACACACACACACACACACACACACACACACACACACAGAGAGAGAGAGAGAGAGAGAGAGAGAGAGAGAGAGAGAGAGAGAGAGAGAGAGAGAGAGTTAATGATTCAGTGTTAATTCCTGGAATTTTCCCTCGAATGCAAAAGGAAAAAAGAAAATAAAAGGAGGAGGAGAGAAGATGGTAATTATTTTTCATGTCTGAAATTTCTCAGTTCTCTTTTAAATATTGCATATTCCTGGCTGCATTGACAGCTTGCACTAGCTTGAGGACATGCCTACATGATAACTATTCATGAGAGGAACAGCTGAAGAAGAGTCGCCTTGCTCCTGCTTGGCAAGTGGCAGTGATTTCGATGCTCTGAAGTTGTACCCTGTGGCCATGCAATATTATTTCCCAAAAGATCCCTGAAGTTGTGGGGTCAAAAGTGGTTCCTGCATCTCAAAACTTGCTTGGGTCATCCGTGGCAGGCAGTCCCTGAGCTTGGAGAGCCAAACATTGAACCTTGGTGATCTCTCCTGTACCTATAGTGGCAGCTCGGGTCCTTGTGTTCCACCTGGGCGGGATTCCTGCCTCTTCTACCTCTTCTAACTACCCTTTCCCTTTCTTATTGGGAGCGCAGGAATCTGCCTTATACAGAGTCAGACCCATTGTCCTGTCGAGCTCGGCCTTGTCTTCACACAGCACGTAGTTAAACTATGAAACACCCTCCTACAGGAGGACTTTTAAAAAGGATTGGACAAATTCAGGCGGGATTGTGGCTACTAGCCGCAATGGCGATGTTCTTGCCTCCATGCTCAGAGGCAGTAATGCTTCTGAATGCCACGGGCTGGAAACCACAGGGGGGAAGAGTGCTCTTGTGCTCAAGGTCTGTTTGGGGGTCTCTTACAGGCTTCTGGTTGGCCACTCTGAGAACAGGATACTGGACTTGATTGACCATTGCCCTGATTCTTATGTTTTTATTGTCTACACTGATGGGCAGCAGCTCACCAGGGTTTCATTCCCAACCCTAGCTGAGGCAACTGGGGGTCGAAGCATCTGCATGCAAGGTAGATGATCTACTATGGTTCTTCTCAGGGCACTGTCTTCCCTTCTGTGCTCAAATCTTTTGGGATCTTAGGAAGTTGCCTTATGTTGAGTCACCCCATTGGCTCTTCTACCTTGGCATTGTCTACAATGAATTCCAGAAGGGCCATGTTGAGCCAGGTCCAGGAAGGATAGTGGGCTGTACATCAAGCAGACTGCCATTATCGTCACTGCCATTCCTCTAGCTGCTGGTCAACTAACAATCCAGCTACCCCTTCCTTGGAGGTTTTTAAGCAGAGGTTGGATGGCCATTTGTCATGGATGCTTTAGTTGAGATTCTTGCCTTGCCGGGGGTTGTACTAGATGGCCCTCAGGATCCCATCCAACTCTACGACTCTTTTATTCTATTATTCTACTGCTTCAGCTGCTGTTACTAACCACCTGGCTGCCCTTGCATGGTGTTATCTGGCAAAGCTCCTCTTGGTGTTTCTACCCCACGCATACTTTGCCACGACAACTGGAAATCTGGTATAAAATTTCTCCGAAGAAGCTTGAAACAGAATTTCCAGTTCAGTAGCACAGACTGAGTTGAAGACAGAGGACTTCCCCAGTTCTTTCTGTGGGTGTCAAGGACATTTTGCATGCCCTGCATGTGTTCTACAACTTGTGATTTCACTTGCTGGAAACCACAGGAGGATAAGAGTGCTCTTGTGCTCAGGGTCTGTTGGGAGCTTTCTTACAGGCTTCTGGACTTGGTTGACCATTGGCCTGATTCTTATGTTTTTATTGTCTGCAGCAGCACACCAGGGTTTCATTCCCAACTCTAGCTGAGGAAACTGGGGGTTGAAGCATCTGCAAGCAAGGCAGATGATCTACTATGGTCAGGGGCGTAGGAAGATAGGGGCGGTGGGGATGGGCTGCCCTGAGTGGCGGGCTCCAAGGGGTGCCATCGCGGGCGCCCTGCCCCCAAAACATGCACCCTGCCCCCGGAACGCGCGCCATGGCCCTCCGGGAGGCGTGCCATGCCTCCGGAACGTGTGCCATGGCCCTCCGGGAGGCGCGCTGTGCCCCTGGGAGGCACACCATGGCCCTTGGGAGGCATGCCACGGCCCTGGAATATGAGTCCTGCCCCTCCGGGAGGTGTGCCCCGCCCCTCTGGTAGGCACATCCTGCCCCGCCGCCAGAACGGGCACCAGCTCCGCCACTGACTATGGACCTTCTCAGGGCACTGTCTTTCCTTCTGTGCGCAGATCTTTTGGGACTTTTAGGAGACATCTGAAGGCAGCCCTGTTTAGGGAAGCTTTTAATGTTTAATAGATTATTGTATTTTAATGTCTGTTGGAAGCTGCCCAGAGTGGTGGCTGGGGAAACTGGGGTATAAATAATAAATTATTATTATTATTATTATTATTATTATTATTATTATTATTATTAGTCACCCCATTAGCTCATCTGACTTCTTTGTTAACCACCTCCTGAGCTTTTTGCTTCTAGGTGATCTATAATTATAAATATGTAAATGGATGGATAGTTCAGTTGGTTAGAGCGTGGTGCTGAGAGGTTCGATCCCCGTATGGGACAGTTGCATATTCCTGCATTGCAAGGTGTTGGAATAGATGGTTTTCAGGGTCCCTTCCAACTCTATGATTCTATGAAATAAATCTAGTCCTGTTTTTCAGAGAGGGTGACATTGTAGGCAGGAAAAACTCTGCTTGCAACAAATGCTTTGACAGAGCAGTGGGAACCTTGGATGAGCCTGGCAGCATGACCAGCTGAGTCATGTGGTTACTGACTGGCTTGTCACAACCCTCCCCTTTCTGAGCCTCAGTCTCCGAATCCATAAAATGGCACAACTAAGGGCCTGTCCTAACAAAGGGGCTTGGCAAATTAGTGAAACAAAGGCAACCAACTACAGAGGAGAGAATAAAACCACTATCTATTAAACAAATTTGAGGAATGACACGTACATCAATCTATTAAAAGTAATTAAAACCATTCCCATTTAACGTTGGAGGGAAATTCCATATGTCAGATTTATCATCCCCTCAGAAACTTCAGCTGGAAATCAAATGTTCCTCTGTTTTCTCTTCATCTCCTGTTCTCCCCCCCCCCCCACTTCCCCATATGGCTCCTGTAACATTTCTCTGTTTCAATGGGTTTTAAAGCTTATTCCTCATAGCTCCTAGAACATTCATTTTAGCATTTGCTATTTCTGTTATTCAAATTAGTAGGCAGGGGAAAAAACAAACAGCTGGGCATTTGAATCTTATACTTTAGTCTCCACCCTGCCAACCAACACTGCTCACATTACCTGCTTCCTTCCTACCATCAATCTAGAAATGACCAAGGACTCATCACCTCTTATCAGGATTCAACACACTTGTATAAATGACCTTAAATGTCACTCAGAGCAAAACTATATGTTATTACATTATTTGCACGTAAAACAACAATAACCCCAATGTGTTCTTCTGTTGTCCAGTTTTATTTTTGCAGCAAAACAAAACAGTGGCAGGATCCTGTTCCACAACGTGTTATCAGTTCAAGGCCACATTCAAGTCATATATTTTAAACATGGAAACACCCCATGTTATTTTTATTTTTTATAATGATTTTTTTTTAGTTTTCCATTTTATAATATTTAAACACATCCTCATTTATCCACTTTACTTCTTTTGCTCTTAAGAGCTTAACGAACTCCCCCCCCATCTCTTGGTATTCAAAACTGATCTTTATAGCATTGCATTCATACATTTTCCAATTTACATTTCACTCATTTAGAATATCACAATTTTTAAATAAATATAGAAAGGTAAAAACAGTAATCCTTATAAGTCTTCTTACAATCCCGCTATTGTTTTTAATTGCTCACAGATGTCCTTCAAATATTGTATAAATTTGTGCCAGTCTTTTTGGAATGCTTGATCATACTTGTTTCGGATTTTTCTGGTCAGCTTCGCCAGTTCCGCAAAGTCCACCATCTTCATCTGCTACTCTTCTTTTGTTGATATTTCTTCTTGTTTCCATTTTGGGGCTAAAAGAATTCTAGCTGTTGTTGTTGCATACATTAATAAAAGATTTTAATCTCCTTTTGGTAATCTCTTCCCCCACTATCTATATAAATATAAATGTAAATGTTATTTTGTACATGATCAAAAATCTCCGAAAGTTCTTGACTGATTGCTTTGAAATTTTGACACAACGTTGCATTCAAATATGGGAGTGTTTGCATATAATTAGATTATATAGATGTCACACCCGTGACAGGTAAAAACATGTTTTTGTGGAAAAAAGCGCCATCTGTTGGACCTCAAAGCAACACACTATAGTAAAAATTTTACTCCCAGGATGCCTTTGGGTAGAAGAGAAGAAGACGAGTTTGGATTTGATATCCCGCTTTATCATTACCCGAAGGAGTCTCAAAGCGGCTAACAATCTCCTTTCCCCTCCTCCCCCACAACAGACACCCTGTGAGGTGGGTGAGGCTGAGAGACTTCAGAGAAGTGTGACTAGCCCAGCAGCTGCATGTGGAGGAGCGGAGACGCGAACCCGGTTCCCCAGATTACGAGTCTACCGCTCTTAACCACTACACCACACTGGCTCGTGTTGTAAGGTTCCATGTGCTCTTTGCAGGATTACATGGCACCTTTGCAGACAAATGTCAGCCTGGGGTGGATAGATTTTTCACAGGAGACTGGTGTGCAGCCCCAAACCAGAGCAGGAGAACGTTCTGGATTCAGCTAGAAATTTTCCTCATAGAAGTTCTAATCTCGGGGAACACACACGGACCCTCCAAGTGTCCCTATATTCCAGGAACCGTCCCAGATTTACAGAAGCCGTCCCAGTTTCTGATTTGATCCTGGAATCTCCATCTTTTCCATAGGACATCCCTATTTTCATTGGAGAAACATTTGAGCGTATGGAGTTGTGCAACCCCTGAGCCAAAGAAATAAGTAACTATATAACTTTTAGAAAACATCTGAAGGCAGCCCTGTACATATAGGGAAGTTTTTTTTAATGTTTAATGTTTTATTATGTTCTTATATATGTTGGAAGCCACCTAGAGTGGCTGGAGGAATCCAGTCAGATGGGCAGGGTATAAATAATAAAATCATAATCATCATAATCATCATTATTATTGAATAGGATATATCTATTTTCATCAGATAAATTTTGGAGAGTATGCACACATTCCTCTGGATCCCTTCTCCCTCCTGTTTCCCTGATAAAATAAAGTAAACCCTTCCAGTAGCACCTTAGAGACCAACTAAGTTTGTCATTGGTATGAGCTTTCGTGTCCATGCACACTTCTTCAGATACACTGAAACAGGAGACACCAGACCCTTGTATATAGTGAGAGGGTGGGGAGGGGTATTACTCAGAAGGGTGGCGGGAATGGGTGATAGGCTGATAGGAGTGGTAAACCTGTTGATGACAGTTAACGATTGTTAACGACTGCAATTGGTCTTGCAGGAAAAAGCAAGGGATGAGGTACTAAAAAAAGCTTTATCATGTATAATGCGATAAGAATCCAATGTCTTTATTCAGACCAGGTCTCTCCATGGTTTTAAGTTTGGTAATAAGTTGCAGTTCAGCAACATCTCTTTCTGAAATTCTTTTGTAATAAGACAGCTGCTTTGAGATCCTGTATTGAATGTCCTGGGAGACTGAAGTGTTCTCCTACTGGTTTCTCTGTCTTGTGATTCCTGATGTCAGATTCATGTCCATTTATCCTTTGGCGTAGGGTTTGGCCTGTTTGTCCAATATAGAGAGCTGAAGGGCACTGTTGGTATATGATGGCATAGACAATGTTAGAAGATGAGCAATTAAATGAGCAGTTAAGATCCAGATCATGTTCCTCCAGCCTGGTCTTGATTCTCCTGCTCCCTGGAAGACCCATTTTCCATGACTTGTTGTTGTTTAGTCGTTTAGTCGTGTCCGACTCTTCGTGACCCCATGGACCAGAGCACGCCAGGCACTCCTGTCTTGCACTGCCTCCCGCAGTTTGGTCAAACTCATGTTCGTAGCTTCGAGAACACTGTCAAACCATCTTCTCCTCTGTCGTCCCCTTCTCCTAGTGCCCTCAATCTTTCCCAACATCAGGGTCTTTTCCAAGGATTCTTCTCTTCTCATGAGGTGGCCAAAGTATTGGAGCCTCAGCTTCACGATCTGTCCTTCCAGGGAGCACTCAGGGCTGATTTCCTTAAGAATGGATAGGTTTGATCTTCTAGCAGTCCATGGGACTCTCAAGAGTCTCCTTCAGTACCATAATTCAAAAGCATCAATTCTTCGGCGATCAGCCTTCTTTATGGTCCAGCTCTCACTTCCATACATCACTACTGGGAAAACCATAGCTTTAACTATACGGACCTTTGTAGGCAAGGTGATGTCTCTGCTTTTTAAGATGCTGTCTAGGTTTGTCATTGCTTTTCTCCCAAGAAGCAGGCGTCTTTTAATTTTGTGACTGCTGTCACCATCTGCAGTGATCAAGGAGCCCAAGAAAGTAAAATCTCTCACTGCCTCCATTTCTTCCCCTTCTATTTGCCAGGAGGTGATGGGACCAGTGGCCATGATCTTATTTTTTTTGATGTTGAGCTTCAGACCATATTTTGCGCTCTCCTCTTTCACCCTCATTAAAAGGTTCTTTAATTCCTCCTCGCTTTCTGCCATCAAGGTTGTGTCATCTGCATATCTGAGGTTGTTGATATTTCTTCCGGCAATCTTAATTCCGGCTTGGGATTCATCTAGTCCAGCCTTTCGCATGACTTATGTTGGCATAAGATCTGCTCTTCTTGGCTCAGTTGGCTGAGCCTCACCTGAGCTGAAATAAGAGGGCTACCGCTGGGGCCAGCTCTAAGGCAAGGCTGGGTGGTGCAGGGTGCAGGGCGCAGGGGCGGCAGGCCGACAGGGGATGCCACATGGCTGCGCTTGCTGTAGCGGCCAGACAGCCGAGGTGAGAAACGGGGTGGGGCGCCAGAGCGATCTTCGCACCATGGCACCAGGGCGCCCGATATGCGTAAGACGGCCCTGGCTACCGCAGCATAGGACTCAGCTGTTGGAACCTAATTCACCCATCCCAGTGGATCTTGGGTCTGGATTGTTCCCTAAGTCTGCTCTGATTTCCCCCCCTCTAATTTTTATGATGATGATTTATTCATTAAATTCAATGTGAGTGAGTGAGTTTATGGCATGTTTGATTTTATCCATGCCTATTGCATATCGCCAGGATAATCTTCATGAAAGAAGGGTGGTCTGGAAATGTTTTGCATGCAGACAGAAATAAAATACATTGTTTGGGGGGGGGGGCGAGCCTGTTTTGCTTCCAAAACTGATAGGCACTGGAACTCAGTAATAAAAGGATTTATGATAATAGGAGCAATAATGACACTAGGAGAGGTGTTCCCAGGCATGATCAAGGGAGCTCCTTTAAGGATTTGAATGCAAACAGAAGTTGTGTGGTATTTGTTTTGCAAATGTCAATTTCATTTGTACATGTGGGGGGTGCTGATGTTCAAAGTGGTGTAAGCGGGTTAAATCTTCGGCAGGGGAAGGAAGTTGAAAATCTCCATTTGGGCTTTTAATTAGTCACACGATTCTATTATTATTATTATTATTATTATTATTATTATTATTATTATTGGTGGTGGTCAGATTTGTCTCCAGGCTGGGCCAATCAAAGAGTGCAGGAAAAGGTCCCCTGCGCTCCTGGAATGTCTCCAGATCATCTAATGGATGTGAAGAGGTTAGCTATTAATATTGCCTTCAATACAGCTAAATTATTTGGCTTCGGAATCGCTCGCAGATTCTATTAAAGACCCCTACGGAGGGTTGCTGCTTGAAATAGTCATTTTAATTCATCCGGGTACACTAAGGTGTTGCCTTCCTTTCATTAATAAAATGGAAACTCATAAAGAAAACCAGATTATCCTGAATTTATGATCAAGTAATTTTGTTTCTCTTAGCTCTGGTAATAATTGCAGAACATCATTCCTATCTATTTTCTACCTCTCCCCTCCACTCCTCCCTCTCTCTCTTTTTTAACACACCTAGACAATTTTAATTTCTCATGTTTATTTATCTTTTCTTCCCTTTTAATTTGACAGAGAAAGCTATCTAAGACCCCAGGAGGCAAACCGAAAGAGCCAGGAATGAGTTCTTTCCATCTTCAGTTTAATGAAATAATAAGTAATTGATTTATATTTATGGGCGGTGTAAACATTCAGGAAAATTCTTTTGCACATGAACCTTTCTGATGGTTCCATGAACAGGACTTGCTTTATCTTGGAGACCCTAATCCAATCGGTTGGCGCATGTTGCTGCCTCAGAGGTGGTGCAAACTGTGAATTCCAATGTGAAGTGTGAATTCCAATGTGAAGTTTTGGCCACTGCAGCAGCATCTGTAGCAGAAATGTGGAACCTCAGGCCTGGAGAATGATTGTATGAGCACTTCCAAAAACACCACAAGGTTTCGCTGGCTATGGTGAAAAATATGATGCTGCCTTCATGGAAACCTTAGCAGCTGGAGAATTCACTCATGTCCTACTTGATATCAAAGAGCAATCTGACAGTAAACCACACCGTTCAGAGCTGGAGTTAACACTTTAGGTCTTACCCCATGAGTCAGTTGCTGAGATTGAAAGTCCCTGCCTTCCCACAGCTGCCTAAGTCCCCTCCTTTCCAGAGCTTTCCACCAAGCAATCAGAGACTGTGCCCGTGTGCAGCCGGCCGCTGCTTGACTCATTTCAGCCCTCTTCTTGTTCTGTGAGACAAGAAGGGAGGGGAGCTTCAGGTATACAGGGCTGAATCTGTTTAGGGCTTTAAAGGTCAGCCCCAACACTTTGAATTGTGCTGGAAGCCAATGTAGATGTGGGCTATGTGCTACCTCCATGGTCAGAGGCAGTAATGATTCTGAATACTAGTTGCTGAAAAACACAGGAGGGGAGCTGCTCTTGTGTTTGGGTTCTGCTTGAGGGTTTCCTGCTTACATCTGGTTGGTCAGTGTGAGAACAGGTTGCTGGCCTTGATGGGCCATGGGTCAGACCCAGCAGGCTCTTCTTCAGTTCTTGAGTCTAGGCTCCCATTGTGTGAAAGCCAACCTATAGACAATCACTGAGACACATAGAAGAAGGTCCAGGCACATTTTCTGTGCTGCTCCCATAAAAAAATATCAAATTGAAATTATTTCTGTTCAGCAAATTCAGCAAGTCTAAATTAATAAAGCATTTGGTTTTATTGGCTTTCAATGCTTGAGCAGGTTAAGGATGTGTAAGCAGGAAAAGATTCCATTTTGGTGAAGAGGAGGTGAAATGTCCATGACGCCAACAGAGCCATTAAGAAAGATTAGGCCATCTCTGGAAACTGCTTAACTTTGAGATTAGCAAAAAAAATAATGAAGGCTACTAATTAAAAGAAAGGAAACAATTTTTGAAAGAAAGCAGATCTATCCTCCATTTAATGCAAGAGTTTATGGATATATTGTATATAAACATACTCTGGAGTCAATTGAAGTTGTACAAGTGCAAGATCTGTTGAATCAAAATATGGACATTCAACAAGCCGCATTAGAGCTTCTTTTTGAACATTGGCTTAATGGGTGTCCTGGTAGTAGTTAGGCCTTGAAAGAGCAGACTTTGGGGACAGGGTTACAAAACATGACAAATGTTTTTAGATGTTAAGACAGAAGAAGAACCTGCTGGATCGGGCCAATGGCTCCTCTCAACCAGCACCCTGTTCTCAAAGTAGCCAACTAGATGCCTCTTTGCCCGGAACGTTCATAGAATTACAGTGGTACCTCGGTTTATGAACACAATTGGTTCCGGAAGTCTGTTCATAAACTGAAGCGAACCTTCCCATTGAAAGTAATGGAAAGTGGATTAATCTGTTCCAGACGGGTCCACGGAGTACTCAACCTGAAGCGTACTTAACCCGAGGCATGGGTGTAATTGGATCCGGAAGTCTGTTCAAAAACTGAAGCGTTCATAAACTGAAGCAAACTTTCCCATTGAAAGTAATGGAAAGTGAATTAATCCGTTCCAGATGGGTCCGCGGCGTTCATAAACTGAAAATTCATAAACCGCGATGTTCATAAACCGAGGTTCCACTGTACAGGCTTCTGATATGATCTCGGAATGTCCCGGGGGATGAGCTAGAACTCAGACTAGAGCGCTGTGGTCCAAACCACTGAGCCTCTTGGGCTTGCTGGTCAGAAGGTTGGAGGAAGCGGGCGGTGGGGGCGGCTGCCCTGGGTGTCACCACTGAAGGGGGGTGACAAAAATGGCGGGCGGCACTCACTGCGGGGCCTGCACCACGCTCGAGCCACACATCTCTCCTGGGAGTGATGCAGTGGCTTGGGTGCCCACAGGCTCTGTGCTGCCCCAAACCCACCGCCTCACCCTCAGCTGTAGGGCGGCTGAGTGGGAGGAGGCAGGCAGACTCCTCGGAGGCCCCGTGGGTGGCTGGCCCTGCTCCTGGGCACAGGGCATGCACGCCGTCCCAGGCGCCCGATCAGCTTCCTCAGCCGCTGGCCACACCAAAAGACACACACCCCAATTTTTATCAAATGTTGGAAGGTCTGGTTGATTTTTAAGGAGAGTTCTTCCTTTTACCTAACCTCCCCACAACTCATTTCCTCTCTGATATCTTTAAGACATCGCTTTAAAAAAGAAGGGAAGGAAGGAAGGAAGGAAGGAAGGAAGGAAGGAAGGAAGGAAGGAAGGAAGGAAAGACCAGTTGTCGGGCATACAGTAAGCAACATCCTCACCTCCTGGTGGTTACAGAAATGTCTAGCTGAGGATTCCAGCCAGGGATTTTCAGGAAGCACAGGAATCCAGGAGGGCTGCAGAGGACAGATCACTGGAGATATGATATGTGGGAGGAAAGAAAGGTCACTCACAAAAAGCCCTTGCTCACCTTGAAAGTTAGATAAGCCCAAAAGACCCTGCACGGCACTCACAAGAATTTCATCAAACATTTCCCTCCCCTTAGTAATTTCTGAGTGCAATCCACTCCCCTTGTATATGGATGGAGAATGATTGGGAGGAAAAAGCCAGCTATATATATATATATATATATATATATATATATATATATATATTGCCTCAGCGGTAATACGCATCAACGTATCCTTTAGAACCTCATTGCCCACCTCCCAAATATTTGTAAATGTTATTTCGGAACCTGTTTACTGTGTTCGGCACTGGCTCTTTCCATGGCTGCCTTCCTTCCTCTTTCGAGGATTCTTTCGATTTCTTCTGCATGCCTTAATAAGTGCGCTTGACAAATGTTTTACATTTACGGGAGTTTTAAAAGGCAGGTGCGATGTGACATATCAGAAGAAGCAAATTAAGCCCTTGTAAAGCACAGCTGGAATGCTAAAAAATCTGTATTTGTAATTTAAATACGTGACACTATCGCACTGTAAAAATCGGTTCATAATTAGAAAACATCTGTTTCCTTCTCCATCCTCTACCCCCCCAATATAATGTCTAATAGTATATTTAAATAATTTAGAATGCTATAAGACCGAGAAGTCAAGCAATAGTGAGTTATTCAGGGCGTTCATTTTCCTTTTTTTGTTTCAAGGTTCTGCTCTGACATTGTGGAAGGTAATTCTCAGTTCAGGATATAATAACCGTTGATGAGAAGCATACACCAGGCACAGGTACGGTGGCGACCTTTCTGTGAGTGATAGGAAAATCCAAGATTTTGTAGATGGTGTCAACAAGAAGGATTTATACAGTGTTGTTTCCCCTCTTACTTGTATAGTTATGGATAGACTCCGACTTGATTACTTTAACAGCACAACGAATGTGGCAGAGTCATAAATACAGCAGTGTTTATCAAGCGCTTTACATTCTGGAAATCTACTTGAGCTAGCTCAAGATCTCGAATTTATTTTCATTTCATTTTATTGTGAATAAAGAAATATTAATCAAAATAAACCCTCACCCATCAACCAAGCCTTGACAATAGGGATCGTGCATTGCAAAGTAAGCAAACTGCTTGTTCTTTCAGTAACAAAAAAAAAGGGACATTGAAAGAGTCTGCTGGATCAGGCCAGTGGCCCATCTAGTCCAGCATCCTGGCTATTCATTATTTTCATCCTGTGGGGAAGGGATGAGAAGACGGAAAATAGGAAGAAAAGGGAGTGTGTGGACGTAGGTGGCAAGAGGTTGTCATGCAATCTGAAGACCCAAAGGCACAACAAGTTATTTGAACATAGATAAATATATAGACCCACCATGGGACCCAGGTGGCGCTGTGGGTTAAACCACTGAGCCTAGGGCTTGCTGATCAGAAGGTCAGCGGTTCGAATCCCTGCGACGGGGTGAGCTCCTGTTGCTCGGTCCCAGCTCCTGCCAACCTAGCAGTTCGAAAGCACATCAAAATGCAAGTAGATAAATAGGAACCGCTACAGCGGGAAGGTAAACAGCGTTTCCGTGTGCTGCTCTGGTTCGCCAGAAGCGGTTTTGTCATGCTGGCCACATGACCTGGAAGCTATACGCCGGCTCCCTCGGCTAATAATGCGAGATGAGCGCGCAACCCCAGAGTCGGTCACGACTGGACCTAATGGTCAGGGGTCCCTTTACCCTTTTTAAATATATAGATGTCACGAATACTTCTGTATAAAGCCATATTTGGCAGGTGCAAGGTTTAAATGGGAACAATTGTTCATATATCTCACAATAAACCACCAAAGGGTTGCAGAGTATTCAGGTTCTGCATTTCAACCTAATATTTGCAAGTGGTGGGTGAGTTTTTCTGCGATATACAACGTGGCAAACAGATAGCTCAGTCAATACAGCATAAGACTCTTAATCTCAGGGTCACAGGTTCGAACCCCACGGTAGGCAAAAGATCCCTACCTTGCAGGGGGTTGGACTAGATGACCCTTGTGGTCCCTCTCAATTCTACAATTCTGTGATTCTATGGTCCAGGTGCTCAGAGGCTTGAGACATTTTTCCAGTTCTGGGCAATTACAAATCTGGAAGGCAGCAACAAGTAAATAAAAAGAGGCTTCAAAACAAACAGAGAGTTACTCCCTTTAAAAATAGACAGACAGCACAAGACATTGTTCACATGTTTGATGTGACCAAAGTGACACAAATTTCAGACATTAATGCAGGCCAAAGGGTGTAAACTGTTGGCACCAAATGCGCCAGTATGTCCCAATGGAGCCACAATCCACTAACAAAGCTTATTACCTGTTCCCTGAATGGGTGCCATTCTGACTGGTGTGTAAAACCACCTGATTTTAATGGAATTTTCCCCAGTGATAGCTGAAACAGTGCTAGAGGTTTTCATAGACCAGATCCTATCCCAGCTAATTGTGTCATTTCAAAAGCCCTGTTCCCACTGGCGGAGGAAGGGATGAGTGGTGGGTGCGGGCTGCTTCAAGTGTCATCCCTGAGGGGGTGTGTGTGACATTGCTGTGCCACCCCCCTGGGTCGGTCACCACGGGCAACACCCCCCTGGATGCTAGCCCCAAGCCTGTGGGCAGCTAGCCCTGCCCCTGGGTGCCCAGCATGTTCTGCCTCTGCCTGTTCCCAGGTGGATTTCAAACCCAACAAAGGAGAACATAAGGAGATGAGAAGCTTCGTGTAATTTGGGAAACCAAACCCTTAATCCAAGTAGCATGCAAAATTAAAATGGTTTCAAATTGTGACAGCGGTCTGGAAACCTAATAAATGAAAATAATTAATTTATTTGATACGTTCTCAGTCAATTGCATGTGATCTCTCTTAATTTCTCAGTAATCTGTTGACGTGAAAGGGCAATAGCTTGGTCACAGAAGGAGGGAACCCCAAAATTTAAGTATACAGTGGTACCTTGACTTACGAATAAGTCGACTTACGAATGTTTCAAGTTACGAATGGAGTTCTGTCCGCCATTTTGGATGCGTTTTTTTTGACTTACGAATATTTTTTTTAAAAAAATTCCCCATTGGCTTCGACTTACAAATGTTTCGACTTACGAAGGTCCGTTCGGAACGGATTAAATACGTAAGTCGAAGTACCACTGTATAAGAAAATATTATCTTTTGATGTAAACAGGTAAGGAAAAAAACAATGTGTGAGGAGACCAAAGTAAAAAAAAAAAATGTTTAAGACCATTACTGTTGTTGCAAACCACTTTGATATTTTTTTAAAATGAATAGCAGTATATACACACCCAGGTACATAAGAGAAATAGAGCGAATGTTGATACTCACAGACTAATTAATGAACAATGCAGCCCTGGGACCTATATTCTAAAGCAAAGAGGGAGGGTTGGGCTGCAAAGGTGAATGAAAGAGGCCAATAGATACTGTAGCAGAAGCCTACTGTCTGCCTGCTCTGGGCACAGCTACAAAGTCCTTTCCCCTCCTCCTCCATTCATCTAATCCAGCTCAGGGCTCAGCGAGGCAACAACGGAATGCCCCAGGTTCAGATCTCAGGTGAAAAGGATCAAGTGCATGGAAGATCTCTGCCTGAGAATGAATGAATGAATCACTGCTTTATTTGCATCAGCCATTAGCCATAGCAACAAAACAACTACGTGATATACAAAGAAGAGGGGGGGGGGGAAAGCCGATTATATAAAAAACACGTTAGGATATTGAATCAAGAGTCAAATTGTGGACCTTATTCTGATTGCCCCAGCTAAAAACCTTGCAACCTTTCCTGTCACCTGCTCATGGGCGTACCCAGGATCAAAGCTAGGGGGGCACCCCAGCCACGCCCCCAGCCACGCCCCCCAGCCACCTGATTGGCTAGCTGGCAATGACATGGCGAGGATCCCCCCAAGAGGCATGGTCAACGTCCACACACCCCAGAGGAAGGGGGGCCATTTACAAGGCAGCACACGGAGCCACCCACGCTTGCACTCCTGCATCGCCCGCTCCTTTAATGGCAGCTGTGACTAAAACGAGGTAGAAGCTGCCTCCTTTGAAGGAAACCTGGACCTGGACCTGGGCTAACTTCAGCCCACACTCTTTCAAGTCACAGCGAGCACAGCACAGAAAGTGCTGCCCCACAATGCTCCACGGCACTTCATTTGCAAATGAGGTGCTGCAAAGCATTGTTGGGCACCATTTTCTGTGCTGTGCTCGCTGTGACTTGAAGGAGTGTGGGCTGAAGTTAGCCCAGGTCCAGGTCCAGGTTTTTTTCAACGGAGGCAGCTTCGCTGCTGCTGCTGCTGCTGCTGCTGCCGCCGTTTCACTTCAGCCAAGCAGGCTGAGGCGGAGCACAGCAGGCAGTTCCCTGCCTGTCCTCTCCAGCTGCCCTGCTTCTAGGGGGGCAGCTGTCCCCCCTGCCCCATGCTGGGTACGCCCATGCACCTGCTCATCTAGATCTGCCAAGAGAAAGGACAGTGTTGCAGTGGTTGGGCGACCTGGAATGGACAATAAAAGAGGGATGGTAATCTCATTCCTTAAGTCTTTATAAAGAGTGCAAGCCAGAAGAGCATGCGCCACCGATTCGGTACTTTCATCTCCACAGGGACATAAGTGTTTTTCGTGTGGAATCTGTTGGAATCACCCCTCAAGTACAGCTGAGGGCAATACATTCAATCTTGCGAGGGTAAAAATGTGTCTATATTTTAGAATTGCTAGGTTATGATAGGGTGCCAGAGAGTCGAAATGGGTAGGTGGAAAATAGTCATACCACGGGCAAAATTTCCTTATTGTGGCCAAGTCTGTAGCTGCTCCCCACCAGATTAAACATTGCTGGGCTGGTTGATCAAAAGGGGCTGGCTGATTCCCACCTAAATATTATGTACTGAGGGCAAACAACAAGGGAGCCTTCGTGTCTTTCTTGTGAACCAAAATGATCAAGGAGATGGGGTGAATTCCCTCTGTAGGGGCTCTGTTGGGACTTTTTAGTTTAAAGAAAAACCAAGTAAGAGAGGGGGGGAGATAGAAGTGTTGGATGTGCATGGAGAAAACGGATGCAAAGAAAAGTGTTTCTCCCTCTCACATAACACTAGAAATTGTGGACATCCATAAAGCTGAACATTGGAAGATTCAGGACACATAAAACAAAATACTTCTTTTACAGAGCACATAGTTAAACCTTGGAACTCACTGCCACAGGAAGCACTAATGAGCACCAGCATGGATGGCTTTAAAAGTGGATTGGACAAATTCATGGAGGAGAGAACTATTGATGGCTATTAACCATGAGAGCTAGGCTCTGCTTCAAGACTTGAAGGCAGCAATGCTTCTGAATACCAGTTGCTGGAAGCCATAGGGGGTGGAAGACTGCTATTGCACCCAGGTTCTGCTTGCAGGTTTCCATAGGCACCTGGTTGGCCACTGTGAGACCAGGATGTTAGACTAGATGGGGTGTTGGCCTGAACCAGCAGACTCATCCTTACCTTCCATGTCCCGGACTGCAGAATCCGGGACCGGCAGCCATGTGACACCGGAAGTTGCCTCGATGTAACTTCCGGTGTCGCTTTGCCCTTCTATGGGCACCAAAAATGGCCATCGCCGACACCGGAAGTCACGTCTACGCACTTCCGGTCATGCGTAGATGCGACTTTTGAAGCCGCCGACGGCCATTTTTTGTGCCCATAGAAGGGCAAATCAGAAAGAAAAAAATGGCCATCGGCAGGAGAAAATAACGGAGAAAAACAGGAGACGAAGTGATAAGGGGGAACACTTAAGTAAAAAAGGTAAGTAAAAATGGGGGTTTCCCGGGGAAAACCGGGTACTTGGCAGCTATGGACTCATCCTATGTTCTTAGGTGAGCTCCAGAAGGCAGCCGGCTACCCACTCTGTTGGGCAGAGAAATCTGAGATGGTCGGACCTTCGGTCGGTTGAGCAAGCGACCCCTTCCTTAGCCATAACTTTCCGGGTAGGTTCCCACCTTGAATGTCGATCTGTTTCTATCTCAGCCTTCATCGCCTCTCCACAACCTCTGCTCCTTCAGCCCACGGCTACCTTTTTCATCAGCTTCCGCATTGTGGGCCGGGGCAAATAATGGCAGAATATCTCGCTAAAGAAGGGGGTACTTAATCAGCAATCAAGATTCAATTTGTTTTAATTTTAGCAGGTGTTTGTGAGGTGCATTGATGGGAGAGATAATATGCACTGCTTTCATTAGCTCTCTTGTTTTTTGCGCTTGAACATTTAAGAGCCAGATGTTTGGAGGTGAGCTGATCAGAATATTAAGTCCCCAGAGGTTGGTTTCCACAGTGTTTTACATTTCTCTCTTTATCTCCATCGCCTCACCCTGAGCTGCGAGGTGCAAGAGCTCGCACTGACAAAGTACAATTCCAGCTCCGCCGTTCAGCAAGGAGCTTCAAAAACGAGTGGCTAATTCCCCCTCTCCAATACTTTTATTCTAATAATCTGCAATTAATTCTTGGTCCTCAGGTCAGACTCATTTCCCATTTTCCTAACCATTTCGGCTGTTAGGAAGCGCCTTTGTAGAAATGGCTGGAGTTTTTTAACCAGGTTTTTATTTCATTTTACCAATCCTGTAAAAGAAAGACAGAAAAGAAACCCAGCTATCACATAGCATACAAAGGAACTGATCTCATCACTGGTGAACGCTAAATATCTCGGGCAGATCAGGCCTGTGGAATGCACCAGCTAGGATGTGACAAGGTCAAAACGTATGGATGAGAGTAATGTTGGCCAAAACGCCTTTAAAAACAGTAAAGCAGTGAATCTTTCAAGTACAAAAAAGGTACCAGAGTTTGTGTACAGTGTATATATATATCTATATACATATTGTCAGAGGTTCTTGCGACTACTCTAGAGTAACGATGCTCCGCATGCTTGTCTTTAAACAGCTTTTTATTAGTGCAGGCTATTTACAGTGAGCTGGGTATGTACAACATGTCTGCTCAGTCCGATGCAGAATGCGGCACTGAACCGCCCCTTGACTTCCTCCAACATAAGAGTCTTGGGACAGCAAACCTCCTTCCCCTCCTCCTGCGTAATTCTGGAACCGGAGGAAAGGGTCTACGCTCCATGTTTTCCTTCTCCCCCCCTTTCCCCCCACTCTCTTCCTCCCTTCTGTGTAGCAGGGGCTCTCCCGTGCTGCCAGAGCCCTGGCCCTCTCTCCCCACTTCCTGACTGCTTTCCTCAGCATCCTCGCTGCCATTGCTGCTTGGGGAGGAACTGCTTCTGATGAGGGGGGAAGGTTCTCTATACTCTCTTCCTCTTACACATATACACAGAGATAAACAGAAATCATATATAAAAATTAGCACTGGGGGACACAATTTCATTTCATTTTGCACAGATAATTCTAATAGTGTTGTCACTTTCAGATACACCTTGATTCCCAATGCCTTCGCAGGAGTTTTTATATATTTGGTTGCCATTTATATGTTGCTCATTGTACAATATCACACAAGTAAAATACCAAATAAACACAACAGCAAATAAATTAAGGCAATGCATTGCAACTCCCTAAGGCATCACTGCAAAGCAGCAGCAAAATAATACTGAGATGAATTGGAGGGTTATGCTCCCAGGATCACCTTTACTGGGACTTCTGGGTGACACCTGGCTTGAGAGCAGTACATGTGAAAAGGATCTAGGAGTCTTGGTAGACCACAAACTTGACATGAGTCAACAGTGTGATGCAGCAGCTAAAAAAGCCAATGCAATTCTGGGCTGCATCAATAGGAGTGTAGCATCTAGATCAAGGGAAGTAATAGTACCACTGTATTCTGCTCTGGTCAGACCTCACCTGGAGTACTGTGTCCAGTTCTGGGCACCACAGTTCAAAAAGGATACTGACAAGCTGGAACGTGTCCAGAAGAGGGCAACCAAAATGGTCAAAGGCCTGGAAACGATGCCTTATGAGGAACGGCTTAGGGAGCTGGGTATGTTTAGCCTGGAGAAGAGAAGGTTAAGGGGTGATATGATAGCCATGTTCAAATATATAAAAGGATGTCATATGGAGGAGGGAGAAAGATTGTTTTCTGCTGCTCCAGAGAAGCGGACACGGAGCAATGGATTCAAACTACAAGAAAGAAGATTCCACCTAAACATTAGGAAGAACTTCCTGACAGTAAGAGCTGTTCGGCAGTGGAATTTGCTACCAAGGAGTGTGGTGGAGTCTCCTTCTTTGGAGGTCTTTAAGCAGAGGCTTGACAGGCATATGTCAAGAATGCTTTGATAGTGTTTCCTGCTTGGCAGGGGGTTGGACTGGATGACCCTTGTGGTCTCTTCCAACTCTATGATTCTATGATTCTACTGGCATAGAAACTGCCCTGGTCTCCTTATATGTTGACCTCTGTCGGGAGAGGGACAGGGGTGATGTATCCCTCTTAATCTTCCTTGACGTCTCAGTCTTCCTTGGTCTTTTGATACCATTGACCATGGTATCCCCATATTGGGGGTGGACAGCATTGCGGGGTCCCTCAGAGTTCAATTCTATCCCCCACGTTGTTTAATATCTAGATAAAGCTGCTGAGTGGGGTCATCCACAGTTCTGGAGTGTGTTGTCAGCAGTATGCTGATTATACCCAGCTCTGTTTCTCGTTTACATCTACAACGAATGTGTTGAACTGGTGCCTGGCCTCGGTAATGGACTGTCACGGTCTGGTGGTAGCAGGCCCACCTGAGGACGTCAGGACCAGGGGCAAGATGATGGTGTGGAAGCAGGAACGGGGTCCGGATGGTGCAGGGCTGAGGGTCCAGCAACAGGCAGTCGCAGGGTCAAGGAACCGAAGGTTGGGAAGCAGGGTGTCACGGAGGCAAGGGCCCAAGGGTCGAGGAGCAAGGCGTCGGCAAGGCAAAGGTGCAAGGAGCAAGGCAAAGGATCAAGGAACAGGAGGCCAGATGCAACAAGGCAGGGATCGCGTTGCTATGGCCAAGAGCTGAAGGGAAATGCTGAGCTTTTATCCCTCCCAGCTCTTGCCACCAGGTGCAGGGAGTTATCAAGTGGCCTCACCCAAGTGGCCACTCCTAGCTTCTCCAGCACAAGCTGAGGCAGGCCCCAGTCCTGCAAAGCACTACAGGCCCCAGAGCCTGACTCCTGCCCATACTCCTGACATGGACTTAAAAAGAGCCAATAAACTTATTCCAGATATGACAAAGGCCGGATGGATGGGAGACTGTTTGCTTTGCGGGGGGGGGGAGTGTTACACTCCCTCAAAAAGAGCAGCTAGATAGCTTGGGGGGTGCTCCTGGTTCCCTTGCTGTCCCTTGAGACCCGGGTGGCATTGGTGGCATGGAATATCTTCTGTCACCTTCCGCTGGTAGCCCAGCTAATCACCACCACCACCATTTTATTATTCGTACCCCAACCACCTGTCTGTTCTTTTAAAGGGCCATTGCCTTATTCTGTAACTGCTGGCTCTTATGGCAAGGGGACAGTGAGAGATGAATTGAAGGGGTGTGCTCTCCATAGCCCAGCAAGGCCCTACCCTCTAGCATGGATGGCCTAGGAATGGGGAGGGGTGCAATGGCTTCCTTGGTGAGGCCTCTGAGCAAGATGGAGGACTGAGGCCACAGAACATGACAGCCACCCCAACCTCTGCCATTGCTGCCCTCCCAGAATGAAACAGGGGTGACTCCTGTAAACTGATATCAATTCTACTCAGGAAAGAGCAGTGGCTAGCCAGCAATGGTTGGGAAAATCCCACCACCCTCAGTATCCTGGTCTCTTCAGCTCAGATGGCGGCCGTGATGATTGTCACTGTCTCACCTTATTTTCCTACAGCATCAAGCGAATACAGAAGCCACAATCAGCCATGGTGTCCTTCTGACATTTCCCATAATATGCTGCCTTGTTTATCAATCCAGCCAGGAATAGACCCTTTGCAGGGCTTTTAGGTTGAGGCACTTCATTAGTGTACCTACACTATTAACTGGTGTTGAGTTTAACTGTCAAGAGTTCCTATAATGAAGTGTAGGCTTTATAGTTTGGTAAGGTGCTTAGAGGGACCCAGGTGGCGCTGTGGGTTAAACCACTGAGCCTAGGGCTTGCTGATCAGAAGGTCGGTGGTTCGAATCCCTGCAACGGGGTGAGCTCCCATTGCTCGGTCCCAGCTCCTGCCCACCTAGCAGTTCGAAAGCACATCAAAGTGCAAGTGGATAAATAGGAACCACTACAGCGGGAAGGTAAACGGCGTTTCCGTGCGCTGCTCTGGTTCGCCAGAAGCGGCTTTGTCATGCTGGCCACATGACCCGGAAGCTGTCTGCGGACAAACGCCGGCTCCCTCGGCCTATAGAGCGAGATGAGAGCCGCAACCCCAGAGTCGGACACGACTGGACCTGATGGTCAGGGGTACCTTTACCTTTACCTTTAAGGTGCTAAGAGAAAATAATGTAAGAAGAAAGTCCCTAAGGATCCTCTCCTTTGGCTTCCAGCAATATTACTGCCTCCGAGTTAAGGAGAGTTAAGAGATCCTTTGCCCCCTTCAGAGAATGACTACCCCTTAGATCAGGCATCCCCAAGCTTCGGGCCTCCAGCTGTTTTGGACTACAATTCCCATCACCCCTGACCACTGGTCCTGTTAGCTAGGGATTATGGGAGTTGTAGGCCAAACCATCGGGAGGGCTGCAGTTTGGGGATGCCTGCCTTAGATTCTCTGGGTAGGGAGGATAGCTATGAAAGCAATGAAGTGTGTAGTGCTAAATCTAAGATTGTGTGTGCGCGCCCACATACACAGACACAAGCATGCACATGGAAGGCCATATGCATTGTATTAGCAATTGTATCTGGCTGGCCACTGTGGGAACAGGATGCTGGAATAGATGGACCATTGGTCGGATCCAGCGGGCTACTCCTGTTTTCTTATTTCTCCACACCCATCCTTTCATTGCCTCTGTCGTTTCCCCAAATGTCAAACTTTAGATTGTAGAACCCTTGGGGCAGAGACCTCTCTTCGTTCCGTGTTTGCTCCATAAATTGTTAAGCATGCTCACGCTGCTGGGTTAATCAGCATTAGCATTCAGAATATACATCCAGCGTTGCTTACATTCGCGTGTGGTGTTGTTGTTTCTCTGCCCACATAGATTTCCTTCCGCCCGTGAGTTCGGACCATTTAATACTGCAAAATAAGCTGGCAATAAAGTGCTAATAGACTTGCCAATGGCAAATGTTATAATCTTCCCTCCAGCAGCCCCCTCCACCCCCATTAATTGTTCTCTGTTTACTTTGATACCCGAGGATTGCTCTGTTTTACAAGCGCATTGCCTAATTGTGTCACCTTGTGCTGTAAGTGTGTCAGAGGGGAAACATTTGCAAGTGATTAGCTATGGACCTATGTGTTGCCAAATGTACGAGGTGCCTAGCCTTTTAGGATATAATTGTGATCTTTTAATATGTGCCCGTTGACCCAGGCTTGTTATTATCTATTATAGTTTATAATAATGTATCTCTTTATGATTAAATGATGAGGCCCGGCAGAACACTATGATTAGCATTTCAGTTATTTATAGATTATGTCAGAGCGGTAATAAACATAAAATGCTGTTAATGTGTGGCTAATGAAATCTGGACATGAACAAGTTTATGAATTGATATAATTCATTTGAGTGTTCTAACAGGAGCTGCTAGTTCTTCTCATAATTCAAAAGCTTAGCAGGGTTCACCGATTAGGTGGTAGACTAATTTGCAACGAAAAGTCAATGGGTTTCCATCGTCTTGGGCTATCATACACAGCATGGCTGATTGCATAAGGACTATACAAAGTAATTCTCATAAATATATTTATTAAGCTTAATCTGTTTTGTGGGGGGGGGGAGAGGAGATGGAGGTGGAATCTGCTTGGCGCGGCAGACTATGAGGCGAAAGGCATTACGGCGGGCTTGGGAGCTAGTAAAAATCAACTCCGTCCGGATCGATTGCATTGCCGTTCGTTATTTATTTATTTATTTATTTAAAAGCCGGTGATTCACGATGAAGCGCAAACAAGGCCATAAAGCAGAATGCCCATGGTTTACACTGGAAATTCATCTCTCTCTCCCCTCCCCCACCCCACCCACTTCTTCTTTCCAGCTTTCCCAAGCACAGAGAATCATAGAATCATAGAATTGGAAGAGACCACGAGGGCCATCCAGTGCAACTCCCTGCCAAGCAGGAAACACCATCAAAGCATTTTTGGCATATGCCTATCAAGCCTCTGCTTAAAGACCTCCAAAGAAGGAGACTCCACCACACTCCTTGGTAGCAAATTCCACTGCCAAACAGCTCTTACTGTCAGGAAGTTCTTCCTAATATTTAGGTGGACACGGAGCAATGGATTCAAGCTACAAGAAAGAAGCAGGGGGTTGGACTGGATGGCCCTTGTGGTCTCTTCCAACTCTATGATTCTATGATTCTATGATTTGAACCATTGTGTGCCTTGAACTGTAATCTTCCCAATCAGTTTCTCTCTCTCTCTCTCTGTGTGTGTGTGTTGCTTCTCAGTTTCATTTGCAAGCTACAGCCGTCCCTTCCTTACTGTACATAAATCTTTCCCTTCTGCTTCTGTACAAACATACAAGACTCCTGGCATTATCATGCGCAACCTGATGTTCCAACTATATTTCCTTGATACTTGCCGAAAAGGGCCGTGTCAAAATCAAAGCATCCCAGAGCCTTTATGGCTGCGTTGTGGATAGCTAAGGAGGACTGTTCTATTATACTTTTGTCAGGTACTAGGAAACTGGCCTGGTCAGCATCCCATAGCCTCTTTCGTTTTGCAAACATGACATGGGGGGGGGGGCTAAGCATCACTCAAAGAGCTTGAGCTTGGGGCCAGCAGCCTGGGCTACAGTAAGGATGGATCCCACCAGTGTGGTGTAGTGGTTAAGAGCGGTAGACTCGTAATCTGGGGAACCGGGTTCGCATCTCCGCTCCTCCACCTGCAGCTGCTGGGTGACCTTGGGCTAGTCACACTTCTCTGAAGTCTCTCAGCCCCACTCACCTCACAGGGTGTCTGTTGTGGGGGAGGAGGGGAAAGGAGATTGTTAGCCGCTTTGAGACTCATTCGGGTAGTGATAAAGTGGGATATCAAATGCAAACTCCTCTTCTTCTTAATCTGTCACTTTTGGTTCCCGTCAATTTCTCATTTTTCCCCAACTTAAGTTCAGTTATCTACATTTCCACATCAGTTTGTGATTTATTTTTTTTAAGTCATCATGAACATTCACCAGCATTTCTCCCAATGTACACATTTAGATTCAATTTTTCCCTAATACACATGCAATAGCAACTCATTTCCCCCTAATATCGTGCATTCTTTGTAGGTAGTTTGTACAGGTATATGCATCTCAATGTACACGTTATCTTGTGCATGCAATTTTATGCCCATCATTGGTTGGAGAACTGGATTGCAAAATTCAGAAAAGTGCAAATTTCAATGAATGGTTGTGCTTTGGTACAAACATCATTTCAGGAAATGCAAATCCGGTAGGGTCACCTTTCAGTGCAAACTGACCCAGATTTCTCCCTCATCCCTAGGTGGGAGTAGGGCTGCTGCTTGCTGATCAGAAGGTCGGTGGTTCGAATCCCTGTGACTGGGTGAGCTCCCGTTGCTTGGTCCCAGCTCCTGCCAACCTAGCAGTTTGAAAGCACGTCAAAATGCAAGTAGATAAATAGGAACCGCTACAGCGGGAAGGTAAACGGTGTTTCCATGTGCTGCTCTGGTTTGCCAGAAGCGGCTTTGTCATGCTGGCCACATGACCTGGAAGCTCTATGCCGGCTCCCCCGGCCAATAATGCGAGATGAGTGCGCAACCCCAGAGTCGGTCACGACTGGACCTAATGGTCAGGGGTCCCTTTACCTTTTATCCAGAGCAGGACCAGCAGAATACTGCCTGCCCTGCATCGTTTCTATTTCCTCTCCTCTGGAGCTGACTTTGAGAGCACAGGACAGGGGGCTGCAGGGAAGTGGAGAGCAGGAAAATGTTTCGTTCTTCCAGTGCACATCCCTTGAACCAGAGGAATGGGAGCATTAGATACTGCCCATTATGTTTGTTGATGTTGTTATTTATTGTGCGTTAGCTGCTTTGGGACTCATGCAAATAGAAATCAGGAAGAAATACAATGAATCAATGCAAACTATGGATAGCTATATAGTTATATATAACTGGCTGGGGAAACTCAGCCAGATGGGCGGGGTATAAATAATAAATTATTATTATTAATTATTATTATTATAGTTTAACATTTCTCTCTTTCCCATGTGTTGAAAAGTCAGGGTCATCTAGTGACATTGATTGGCTGTTCATTCAGGATGATTTTTTTTAAAAAAAAATCCCACCTTGATTATGTCCCTTCTTTGCTTACCATGAATATGGTCTTAAAAGTGAGTCTGTGACTGTGGAGGCCAATTCTGGATCCGCACGTCCTTCCACAGTGAGGACATAGGTGCCTTCGTCTTAGCACGTTTCTTCCTTTCGTCCTGAGTTTGAGTGTCTTCAAAGCTAATGAACCTTTGGTAAATGCTGTTCTCCGATCGGAGCGCTCGCAGGCCAGTGTTTCCCAATTGTTGGTGTTCATACTACATTTTTAAAGATTTGCCTTGAGAAAGTCTTTAAACCTCTATTGGTGACCACCAGCATTACGCTTTCCATTTTTAAGTTCAGAATACTGTACTTGCTTCAGAAGACGATAATCAGGCATCCACACAACATGACCAGTCCAACAAAGTTGATGTTGAAGAATCATTGCTTCGACGCTGGTGATCTTTGCTTCTTCCAGTACACTGGAATTACTTTGCCTGTCTTCCCAAGTGATGTGTAAAAATTTTCACAGACACCATTGATGGAATCTTTCGAGGAGTTGGAGATGGCGTTGGAGGAGCTATACAGGCAGTGCAGTCCAGAACCGTACGCCTCATTCTGCGTAATGTTTACAATGGATCTTTATGCAGCAAGCCTGTTCTGCATGGCGAAGTGTGTGCAGAATCTCGTACTACACACACAGCAATATCAGAGCGATCTGTACACTCCAGGGTGAAAGGCCCGCCACAAAATATTGGGGCTGATATCCTTTTGAAGGAAGCATTAAGTAACGAGACAGATTTCCTCCCAGCACTGAGGGCAACGGCTAATTATTCAGTGTCCTTTGGACCGGGGTATCTCATAGTTCACAACTAAAGGTTGAGAAGATAAATTTGTTTTCTTCTTATGTGGGTTTGATCGAGCGACTATCGAGTGTGAGAAAACGATGGTGCCACCCAATGCGAGCAGTTGAAGCTCTGATGAAATGACCGAGGGAGCAGTTTATCAGCGTTTGTTTAGCTCGGGAAAATAAAATATGTGAGCTACATTTGAATGGGACACTCCATCCACGGGAATCGTGTGTTCCATCACTCCGACAAAGCAGGAACGCTTTCCGCAGATAATATATAAAAGAGGCATTGTAGTGCAACAATATCTGCATGCAGCTTAACAGTGGGTGGTCTGGTGTCCACCCCCCCCCCAAACCAGGATACATTATTGATTCTGTATAACAAGAGCTATTTCAACTCCGCTGCAGGTGTGTGTGTGTGTTTGTGTGTGTGTGTGTGTGTGTGTGTGTGTGTGTGTGTGTGCATCATGTACCTCTAACATGCTGGCTTTATGATCCTCCACCTTAGGATGCACATATTTGTCAATTGCAGTTACTCCCAGCTTCCCATTTTCCCAGCCTTTGCTTTACCGCACTCCTGCTACATTAGCTTACATATTTTTTAAAAACGTCCTCACGAAAATTCGTCAGCATTTTAAAGTACAGTTCTCTTAATGTACACATTTTTTTCCTCCAATATTTTTATTGGTTTTATAAACATTAAAGAAACATACAACAAACACAGGACAAAATGCGAAATGCAAAATGCAAAATACAAAAAAAACCAATACATAATACAAAAATATATTCAAAAGAAATACAAAATACAAAAACAATAATATTATTCTAACTTTAAATCTAAACTTGTTGACTTCCTCCTTTCTCTCTCAACTGTGTTTCAAAATATAACATCCTTAGTACTTTCCACATCTTATTCCATCTATTTTAAATATTATCTGAACATCTCATAATTCTCATTAACTTGTCTAACATATTATATCTCTTATTATATCTTATCTTAAAATTCTATTTTTCTATACCACTTTTATCTAAATATCACTCTCTATTATCTCAACCTTTATCTAAATCTTAATATACAATACAACCTTAACCAAATCTCTTCTGCAGCCTCCTTATACTTCCAAATCTAATGTACCCATTTTTGGAATGCAATTTCCCCCCTGCAAACATTTTTGAAAGCAACTTTCCCTGTTCTAATGCACTTCATATATTTTCACTAATGAATGCATTTTTTTCTCTATAAACACCATCTCTGTTGTGTTTTCAGTTTCAGTTCAAGGCCTTCCCATTTCAACGAACCTTTTAAGGGTGGGGTTTTTGTTTTTTGTCCTAGTCTGCATCTGTATTTGAAATCATCCCCACCCGCCCCGTGAAATTGTTTCAGTTTGTTTTTAATATTGGAAATGCTTTCTGTGGTTTTTTTTTAAATTGTTGATACTTTTTATTCTCAAATTGCCTTCATATGCTTCACAGGAAGTGGTACATAAATAGAATGAAATCAATCAATAATAAATAAATATTACAAATATTACTTCTTTTTGCTGTTGGGGAACAACATCTCAAAATTCAGAGAAGTGCTCAGTTTTTAAGGATAGCTGTCTTTCATAGCTGCCAAGTTATCCCTTTTTTAAAGGGATTTTCCCTTATCCTGAATAGGCTTCCTCGCGAGAAAAGGGAAAACTTGGCAGCTATGCTGTCTTTCGGTTCACACATTCAGGAAGCAGAAATTCACATCACCAGGTAATTTCGGCTCCCCTCCGCATTTCCACCTGTGATTGGTATACAAAATCTTCCTCAATATACAAAATTCTAATATGAAATTTACTGCTGTAAGATGCAGTTTTGGTTCCAACACGTCAGATGGCTTGCTTAAAAATTGAATAAGACAATTAATGGAGAAACTATCAATCACAATCTATCAGCTTTGATATCTGATGGAAATATCCATGTTCAAATATGGTACACCTCTGAATGCCAATCACCAATATTAGGCGGTGTTGGGGGGGGGGGCTGAACTCCAAATCCTTTGTTCTAAGCATCATATCTCATGCCCCTTTCCTTTAAATAATAATCATAATCATAATTCCTAATTTACTTTCTGGAATGGAAACCTTACCTACCCAGTTCATTAACTTCTGGTTCTAGAGCAGAGAGATTAGAGCAGGGGTCAGCAACCTTTTTCAGCCATGGGCCGGTCCACCGTCCCTCAGACCATGTGGTGGGTGAATGAATTCCTATGCCCCACAAACAACCCAGAGATGCATTTTAAATAAAAGCACACATTCTACTCATGTAAAAACACCAGGCAGGCCCCACAAATAACCCAGAGATGCATTTTAAATAAAAGCACACATTCTACTCATGTAAAAACACCAGGCAGGCCCCACAAATAACCCAGAGATGCATTTTAAATAAAAGGAAACATTCTACTCATGTAAAAACACCAGGCAGGCCCCACAAATAACCCAGAGATGCATTTTAAATAAAAGGAAACATTCTACTCATGTAAAAACACCAGGCAGGCCCCACAAATAACCCAGAGATGCATTTTAAATAAAAGGAAACATTCTACTCATGTAAAAACATGCTGATTGAACAGCCGGATTGAGAAGGCAATTGGGCCGCATCCAGCCCACGGGCCTTAGGTTGCCTACCCCTGGATTAGAGCTTCAGAGGCACAGTTCCAACATTGAAATGTGTCCCCCACCCCAAAGCGGAGAAATGGAGTGGGTGGCGCTGTGGTCTAAGCCACTGAGCCTCTTGGGCTTGCCAATCAGAAGGTTGGTGGTTCGAATCCCCGCAACGGGGTGAGCTCCCGTTGCTCTGTCCCAGCTCCTACCAACCTAGCAGTTTGAAAGCATGGCAGTGCAAGTAGATAAACAGGTTCCGCTGTGGTGGGAAGGTAAACAATGTTTCTGTGCACTGCTCTGGCACTCGTCATGGTGTCCCATAGAATCAGGGCCGGCGCGTCCATTTAGGCAAACTAGGCAGCTGCCTAGGGCGCCAAAATGGAGGAGGCGCTGGCCAGCCTGCCCACCACCGCCCGCCACCCCCCAGTGCTGCCTTAGGGAGCTGGGTATGTTTAGCCTGGAGAAGAGAAGGTTAAGGGGTAATATGATAGCCATGTTCAAATATATAAAAGGGTGTCATATAGAGGAGGGAGAAAGGTTGTTTTCTGCTGCTCCAGAGAAGTGGACACGGAGCAATGGATTCAAACTACAAGAAAAAAGATTCCACCTAAACATTAGGAAGAGCTTCCTGACAGTAAGAGCTGTTCGACAGTGGAATTTGCTCCCAAGGAGTGTGGTGGAGTCTCCTTCTTTGGAGGTCTTTAAGCAGAGGCTTGACATCCATCTGTCAGGAATGCTTTGATGGTGTTTCCTGCTTGGCAGGGGTTTGGACTGGATGGCCCTTGTGGTCTCTTCCAACTCTATGATTCTATGCTCCAGTTGGAGAACAGCCTTTACCAAAGGTGTCATGGGCTTTGAAGACACTCAAACTCAGGACGCAAGGGAGAAACATGCTAAGACGAAGGCACATTTGGCAAGCCCTCACCATGATCAACTCCCTGCCAGAAACCAATGTCCTCACTGTGGAAGGACGTACTGATCTAGAATTGGCCTCCACAGTCACATACGGACTCATTGTTAAAACCATGTTTATGGAAGACAATCTTACTCGGCTATGAGTGATCACCAAAGAAAGAAGCAGCAGCAATTGCGGAACATTCCGTTGCATACAGTATTGCAGTTGCAGTGTGTGGGGTTGGCACTGAAGATTAACACCTGTTAGTTACTACCTAGGTGAGATTTATATACAGTTTAAGAACGCAGAGGTGCCAAGTTGTGAGAGAGATTGAGGGGGGCAACATTGCATGTGATTTTGCACGCGTGGCATCCTGACGTTTTGTCAGAACATTGGGAGGAGCCAGGGGGTGGGATGCAATGGCAGCGAGGCTTCAGTGACAAGAGACTTCTCCTCTTGCCACTGTTACCATCTGTGGGCTGCTTCTCCCTTCCTTCCCCTCCATGGCAGGAGGAGTTGTTGAAGGAGCCGGCTACAGAAGCCGCAACACTTTCAGATCCACACTTGGTGTTTTGGGGGATCATGGGGGGCACCACCACCCCCGTTAAAATTATTGGGGAGGCAGGAGTTGGCACCCTTGTAAGAACATAATCAACAAGTTCCTCTTACTCTTGTTCTCTTCCTCCTTTTTCCAGTTTGCTACCCGTCCTTCTCCATAAGGTCTCAGGGTGGGTTACAGCACTTTAAATTACAATCTCAACAAGTTGTATAACTTCAGTCACAAGAATGGGATGCATCCTAAAAACATATTTCTTAGATGTCAGCAGCCAGGATGATGAGGTGCTTTCTGGTGCATCCGACATAAACTGCCAAATGAAGTTGCCCGATGCACCTCTGTGCGAAAGGAATTCCACAACTTAAAACCATTCTGGGCTACCCAAGTCATGTATACTTTTGCTTTTAACCTTTCTGCTTTTGCTTTTTCTACAGCAGGTTCGTGCTGGCTTCTCAGCTGGCTCCTCTGCCTCCCGCACTTCCTGGGACAACATTTTTGGGAAGTTTTTGCATTAGGACATCTTCCAACGGGATTACCAGAGGTGTGGTTGTTAAGGCAGCTGCCTGCAGAGTGCTGGAGAGCGCCAAAGGGTTTGGTTATAAATGAAAGCAAAGAAAGAAAGAAAGAAAGAAAGAAAGAAAGAAAGAAAGAAAGAAAGAAAGAAAGAAAGAAAGAAAGAAAATGGAAAGCCAAAGATATTTGTGTGCCTTGAGTATCCTGTCAACTAAAGTCATTCTGGTGTGATGAGAGAGGGAGAAATACCTCTCTCTCTCTCTCTCTCTCTCTCTCTCTCTCTCTCTCTCTCTCTCTCTCTCTCTCTCTCCCTCCCTCCCTCCCTCCCTCCCTCCCTCCTTCCTCTGTGCTAAGTAAATTTTATAAGACTCGAACACAGAGACATACGCAGACACACACCATCCTTTGAAACTAAAATCAGTTTAGTTGCCCATTCCCAGCTCAGCAATCTCCTGCATCCAAAACTGTACACAGTTTTCCAAGTGTGGTCGAACCCCTGAGATCTATACTGTAGCTGTACTGGCTGTACTGGGCATTATAATAACATTGATACGCCATGGTGTGCTCTTGCACACAATTTGGGAATTACCTTTCTACTCACACGGTTACCGTGGCTCGATTATGTGTACCTATTTTAAGAAGTGTGCTGTAATTTCTTTGCCGCTTGCTCTGATTATTGCCAAAAACTAATTTAATTTTGTCATTTTAGTCATGCGGAATTTTTTCTTTCTTTTGCAGAAACCTCATTCCTCTCTCTTTAACTTACTTCTGGGGCTTTCAAATATCTGTGGCCATGTTCTGTTCTGTTTCCTGACTTTTCCTACTCCGGCTCTTCTCCATCCCTATCCAACCCTGATTAAATTAACTCCTGAATAATACACCATATTGCGTACAGGGGGGGGGGAAGTAAGGGAGGGAGAAAGTTTCTCTCTCCCCCCCCCCAATTTCTTAATAGAAGACTGATTTTTATTATATTACTGGAGAAATAAGATTGCTCTTGCAGTCTCAATAAATCACCCATGTATCTCCGTGCTTCTTTCGCCCCCTCCCCTAAATTAAATTTTTATTTAAATAAAAGTGTTATGTTTGTATTTGAACTGACAGCTAAATCTGATAATTAGAGTGCATGAAGTTAGCTTTGATTGGCATTGTAATTGGATTGTCATTGGGCTGAAAACCTATTATCTTTGGATCATGCCCCATGAAATCTGTTGAAGTAACTTTCCTGCCAGTCATTAAAGCCACCATCTTGGCTTACAAATGAGGTTTTAAAAGGCTTCTCTCTCTCTCTCTCTCTCTCTCTCTCTCTCTCTCTCTCTCTCTCTCTCTCTCTCTCTCTCTCTCTCTCACCACTGGGAATGTAATTTAAACCGCCGCAATTGCACTCCCATTAATTAAAATTATATTAAAATTATGGTTCATTTTCTAAATATTTTTTCCATGTTTTATTAGACATTCTTATTACGAAATGCTTTGGGAGGAAAAATTAGACAGCTCAGCTCAGCTAGCAAAATTATATTTTGAGATAATCTCTCTGAAAAACACATGCTACTCGTCATCAGCAGGGGGTGGGGATTAGTCAAGGTGTTGATCGTTAAAGGATGCACAATTGGGGCTGTGTTTGATTTGCATCTTTCGTGAACCCAATACAGTAGAGTAATAATAATTTTTTGTTAAAAAAATATATGTGTTATTTACGGATATGTGTGCTTCTATAATAAATGGTATGGCATGCCAGTGATGAAGAAATATGGTTAAAATCCATTGCTTAAACTTGATATAGACTATTAAGCTCCTAATTGTTCTCAAAGTTACTTGTAAAACCTGTATGCATGTACTGCAAATATAACTTGGTCCTACCACCTTCCCTACGGTGGTCTTCAGGGTTAAGAACATAAAGAAGAGCTCTCCAAACAGACCAAAGGTCCAGCCAGCCCAGTATCCTGCTTCCAACATCGGCCAGCTAGATGCTTTCAGGGACAAAGGCAACTTTCCCTCTCTCCCTCTTTTAAATATATTTATTTGGTTTTTCAAATTACAGTTTTACAATCGCATATCCAACAAACAAGATAAAGACAAGATTCCAAAGAATCTCCTGGACTTCCCTCCTCCCCTTGTTAGTCATTTGCTCCTGCATCTTTTATAAATAATCCAGATCTTTTACATCTCAATTATATCCAAAGTTCACCATTAAACTACAAGTGTTATCCCAATCCTACTAAGAATTTTTACTGTTTACAATGGTTTTTTAAAAGATAAATTATAATTTCGCCCCATTCTTTATTTAAAAATTGGTCTTCCTGATTTCTGATTCTTCCGGTCATTTTTGCCATTTTGCCATAAACCATCAACTTGATCTGCCATTCTTCTCCGGTTGGGACTTTATCTTCTTTCCATCTCTGGGCCAATAACATCCGAGAAGCCGTGGTCACATACATAAATAGTCTTTTCTGCTCCATTGGGATTTCGGCACCTAAAATTCCTAAAAGAAAGGCTTCAGGTCTTCTTCTTTTTTTACGGAAAAGTTATTTTAAACATTTTTTTTTCCAATTCAGTGTCTTCCCATTGTCTTCATCAACTTTTTTTTGAGGTACGCTCCCTCTCTGATGATGGAAGTTCCATTTAGCTAGCATGGTTGATAAACATTGACACACCTCTCTTTCGTGAATTAAGCAAGAGCTTAGCCTTCGTCTTGGTCCATATACTTACTGGGCATGATGATTCAAATTTTGCATTTATATCCCACCTTTCCTCCAAGGAGCTCAAGGTTCTCCATTCTTGATTCTCCACACCCTGCCCATGTAGCAGCCTTGTGAGAGTTGACAGGTTGTGACTAGTCCAAGGTCATACAATGAGCTTCGTGGCTGACTGGGGATTCCAACCCTGATCTCTCGGGTCCACCACTCTAACCGTTGCAACACACTAGCCCCAATCCCCTCTCAGTTCAGAAAAATACCCAGAGGAGGAAGAAGCAGTGCCAAGGGAGTCATCTTCCCCTGCACCAGGACCACCCAGGCCAGAGGACTGTTAGGATATTCAGTTCCACCTTTTGGAACAGGCATGTAACTGTTGTGTATCACATGCTCTGTACATTTCTGTTTGTGCTGGAGTTATTGCTTTTGCTTTCACTGATGAAGAAAGACACGTCTGGTCTATCTTCCGAGATGCTTGGAATAAACGCTTGTAAATATGCTAAAAGGACTCTCTCATGCTGTCTACGTGGATGTTGTGTGTTTGAAGCTCTACTGAAAGCGTGTCTAGGTTCACAGAGTCTAGACCAGGCATCCCCAAACTTCGGCCCTCCAGATGTTTTGGACTACAATTCCCATCTTCCCCAGCCACTGGTCCTGTTAGCTAGGGATCATGGGAGTTGTAGGCCAAAACATCGGGAGGGCCGCAGTTTGGGGATGCCTGGTCTAGACCGATGCCAGTTGGCTACACTGGAGGGAGAAGACCGGCAAGAGCCCAGCTGGCTCAGGTCTTCAGCGTGTTTGCCAACAAGGACATGGAAATCACTTGACTCCTCAGATCCAACAGCCAACACAGTCCTCACCTCCCCCACACTGTGGGAGCCAGTGCTTACTGTGTTGAGCAATAGTCCTTCAAGAAAACACACATCTGTCTTGTGATGTGGCATAGCTCTGTGGTTAAACCACAGAGTCCAGGGCTTGCCGATCAGAAGATTGTCGGTTCGAAACCCCGCGATGGGGTGAGCTCCCGTTGCTTGGTCCCAGCTCCTGCCAACCTATCAGTTTGAAAGCACGTCAGAGTGCAAATAGATAAATAGGTACCACTACAGCGGGAAGGTAAATGGTGTTTCCGTGTGCTGCTCTGGTTCGCCAGAAGCGGCATTGTCATGCTGGCCATATGACCTGGAAGCTGTACGCCGGCTCCCTCGGCCAATAATGTGAGATGAGCACCGCAACCCCAGAGTTGATCACGGCTGGACCTAATGGTCAGGGGTCCCTTTACCTTTACCTTTATAGCTTACTTTGACTTGACTCAAGGACTTGACTCTTCCATGCCAGTAAGTGTTGCTGCTCCTTCTCCTTTCAGTGCCAGGTTAAGATTTGGTCTTCCAGACCCTTAAAGAGCTGGGTGTATGTCTATATGGTATGGGTGATGGTTTTAGCATATGTATTTGGTGGTCCTCATAGTTCTTTCTTGTCTAAAATTTTAGACAAGACTCAGGACTTTGCATGCAGAAGGTTCCAAGTTCAATCCTGTTTAAGTAAGAGTAGCAAAATCGCAGCTAAGAAGCTCAAAATCATATATATGACCGGCACCCTTCTTCGGCAATTAAACCAATGTCCAGACTTCAACATCCAAAAACTTTACTTGCGGAAACTTATAGATGAATTAAAACATAATATTTACAGTCACATGCTCATCTAAGCATGGGTTTACATGCTTCTTCTAAATTCCAAACAACTGTGTTTTCCTCTCTTTCCAGAGCTCAGCACTCAGCCTTCCATATCTCAGTCACGCCATGCCTTGCAGCTCCTATGAGAGATTTCCATTTTTACCTTCTCCTGCTGCTTTGCTCTCTTTCTTTCAAGCAGAGAAGAAGCACCCCAACACTCTATTCAACTTAGCAGTGTTCACAGTGGAGTCTAAAATGCAGTCATCTTGCTTCACATAAAATGGAGTCTCTCCTTCACTAAATACCTCCCATGTGACCAATGTTAGCCAGTCACAGGAGAACTGCTAGAGAACTTTAACCACCCACGGGTCCTTTACCTTTACCTTTACTAGAGAACTCTCTTGAATTCAGTTACCAACCAATCAAATTTAATCACACATTAATGCATACAAGCATTTACTATACAATTCACAAGCAATTACTATACTTAACAAATCCCTAGCACTTCCAGCTGGGTTTGCTATGCCCCCTGCCTGAAACCTAGAGAGCCACTGCTAGGCAGCGTAGAAAATACTGAGCTAGATAGACCAATGGTCTGTCTCAGTATAGGGCAACTTCCTCTGAAGTTGCAAGAGCTTTAAACATTCTAAAGCTGTACATATATGTCACATATGATTAATTAGGGTCACAGCATTTAATTGACGGAAGCAATTAAAAATGTTTTGGCTGGTTCCCACAATTTGTTGGGCTGAAGATTACAAATATCTTCAAATATCTTACAAATATCGCAGCTCAGAAGGGTCATTTGCCATAAATTTATTTATAGCATTTCTGAGACTCTTCATAAAGTAAACTTCTGTAGGCATCACATTGGGTAAAGGTAGTAAAATGTGACAAAACAAAACTACAGTGAACTTGAGAGAAAAGCAAAATGAAGTCCAGGAAGTTATCCAGGAAGTTACTGTAAGGGCCTTCAGATGTTTTCCAGGAAGTCAGTGTAAGGGCCTTCAGATGTTCTCCTGGAAGTCAATGTATGGGCCTTCAGATGTTCTCCAGGAAGTCACTGTAGGGACCTTCAGATGTTCTCCAGGAAGTCAATGTAGGGGCCTTCAGATGACATCATCCACGTATACCATCTCATTATATTGGCTGGTTGGGTCCTGTTACCCTTCCCACCTCACCAACCCGCTTTGTCCTGCAACCCCTCTTACAAAGTCTTTAAATGCAGAAGCATCTCATCTTTCTGAGGTGGCTTGTAGTGGGAATATTGGAGTGGCGCCTTGGATACCTTACTGAACCTCGGTGTGAAGAACATCGATGTAGTCCATCATAAGCAATGGTCAGGGAAGATGATGGTTTTCCTTGTAACTTCTGGAAGTTTAGGCGCCATCCATGCGGGGTTGTGAGAGTCCAGGCACTCACATATTTTCAATGAAGGAGACCCCCCCCCCCAGTTCTATGTGGCAGCACATGCACACCACGAGGCGCACAAGCCACGGGGCATCCACACAACACATTGGCACACCCCTGCGATGGGCGTGAGTGATGTCAATGTGCCACAGGGTGTGCCAACATCACACATGCACATGCCACGGTGTCGTTGGCATGCCTCGGGCCTCCTCTGTTGCCGGGGCAAGGCAGAGCACCTGTCTGTAAGACCCCAGGTTCTCCACCCCTGCCTTAACAGTGTGGTGTAGTGGTTAAGAGCGGTGGACTCGTAATCTGGTAAACTGGGTTCGTGTCTCCGCTCCTCCACATGCAGCTGCTGGGTGACCTTGGGCTAGTCACACTTCTTTGAAGTATCTCAGCCCCACTCACCTCACAGGGTGTTTGTTGTGGGGGAGGAGGGGAAAGGAGATTGTTAGCCGCTTTGAGACTCCTGCGGGTAGTGATAAAGCGGGATATCAAATCCAAACTCCTCCTCCTCCTCCTCCTCCTCCTCCTCCTCCTCCTCCTCCTCCTCCTCCTCCTCTTCCTCTTACAATCTGGTGAAGCAGCAGTTACTGCTCGATAGATCGCGACTTAATCCACGGGAAGTCTCTCCAGACCTTGCTTAAGTCCTTCATGTGAAACATGGAGGAGAGGACAACAAGCAGGAAGAGGAAGGCCTTTATGGTCCCCTGATGACGATCACATTACTGGAAATCATTGTATCAGTTCACGCATCATCGGAGTCTCCTTTATCGGACCATCTTGCCTTTTCTCAAGTGACTATTAAAATTTTTATAGTAGGCAGAAAATGATTTTTTTGGGGGGTAGTCATTGTGTGGCAATGTCCCTCCCTCCCCCGAAATAATGCACAAGACACAGAGAAATAAGTTTAAGTGGGTGAAAAGGCCACAACTTTATTGGTTAAGGATGTTGAGCGGTATTGGCTTAGGCATTGGACCCTAACCGACTATATCCGACTGTAACCCGTGTGTTACAGTCCGGGAGAAATTGACCACCAGAAAGGAGCCCAGTGATATGTATCTACTGGGACACCTCCTGTGGCCACCGTTGGGGGGTGCTCTATGGCCCTGACCTCCGTAGGCCCCGGACAAAGCTACCGCCCCCGGAACCCCTTTAACGGGATTAAATCTCCAAATTCGGGCAGAGGATGACGCAATCTGCCCCCCATTCTTTTTCTATGCAAATTTCCAATGCCTAACCGCCAAACCAAGTTGTGACGAAATGCTATGAGGTAGGCGAAAAAACCAGATTGGCTAATCCAAGTGGAAAAAAATCCTACCCGGCCCCACGGCCAACCGAGGCAACCGACTAATTCCATAGCAGCGTCCGCCTACCTGCCTAACTGCCTAACCAAGAGGGCGGGTGGGTGGGTGATCCGATCTCCAGTGGTACCTTGGGGAAGAGAGACAGTGTTCCCGCCTCCGGCCAGATTTAAACGCGGGTGGATGCCCCGCCTCCCGGCGCTATTGGGCGGCCGGGGTATGACGGAGGCGGGAACCCTACTCTCGCGAGAGGGCTGAGCTACAGCCCCCTCGCGAGGGTCGAGGCGGGCCAAGCCCACAACACCACCTCCGAGAGATGCGGAAGTGGTTTTGTGTGGCAATGTCCCTCCCTCCCCCGAAATAATGCACAAGACACAGAGAAATAAGTTTAAGTGGGTGAAAAGGCCACAACTTTATTGGTTAAGGATGTTGAGCGGTATTGGCTTAGGCATTGGACCCTAACCGACTATATCCGACTGTAACCCGTGTGTTACAGTCCGGGAGAAATTGACCACCAGAAAGGAGCCCAGTGATATGTATCTACTGGGACACCTCCTGTGGCCACCGTTGGGGGGTGCTCTATGGCCCTGACCTCCGTAGGCCCCGGACAAAGCTACCGCCCCCGGAACCCCTTTAACGGGATTAAATCTCCAAATTCGGGCAGAGGATGACGCAATCTGCCCCCCATTCTTTTTCTATGCAAATTTCCAATGCCTAACCGCCACTCGAGCCCCAAAGGCTCGCCGCCAATACCCTCACACCCGCAACCAATGCTCCAACCCCTTAATTATGTCGCCTAACCAAATGTCGTTCCCCCGGGGTGAAAGGTGTATCCCGTCGTTACGATAAAGGGCTGCTTCAGTGCGTACTAGCTCTGGGTGGGAAATTATCTGCCCATTCAAATCAAGGACCCTGCGCAATACAAATGAATTCAATAGCCTCCTTGTTCTGTTCAATGCCTTCGGGCAGAGCCCCTCACGCCAAACACGCCTCTGCAGCAAGGCAGACCACAGCAACGTCATCCCCGGAAAAGAAGCCAGCAGCTTGTCAAAGTCCTCAAAGATATTCCATTTCAATTCCACTGCATTTCGATGCGCCAAATCATTCTCCCCCAGCTGTACGACCAGCGCATGGGGGGGCCCAACTGAAGCAGCCCTTGTCAAGACAGCAGGCAGGAGTTCTCTCCAGCGCATGCCGCGCCTGGCAATCCACGACACTTTGACATTTCGCGGGAGGCCGAGATCACTCCCAAGACCGGTTTCCATTGCTCTTTCTTTGGCCCAGTGCACAATGCTGTGACCCGCAATCCACACATTGATACGGCCCCCATCTGAAAAGGAAAATGGCAGACGGGGGATCAGATGCTGGCAGACTGGGGATCCGTTTAGGGCTTGCTGCTACGAAGTGGGGCGCAGGTAACCTCTATAAGCATTGGACTTCCACCTCCCCAGCTCTTGAATCCTTTCAGCTGAAAGGCCCAAGTGCATCGCGGAGGTTGCTGCCCCGATACGAAAGGAGTGGGCGGAGAACTGGCTCGGGTCAACACCACACAGCGAGAGGGCCTTGCGTAATACCCGTGTGAACTGGGAGCGCGTGAGCTTAGAACTGTCTTGGTGGATCAACAGAGGGTCTGTGCCAGCCGGTCTCTGATATAGGAAGTGCCTGAGGTCCCTTACAGGACAAGGGCCTTGGCCACCTGTTGCAGGGAGGCGAATGGTGGCCCCTAATCCCCGCTGATCAGTTTTAGAGCGGCGGATGTGCACTACAGCTAACGAACTAGATAAAGATACGTCCTGCATCCTGATTCCTCGGGAGGACCCGTCAGGGTTGTCCTCACATACTACCTCTCCCACTCTGAGGGCCCCAAAGTATGCTAGTGAGAAGGCCGCGGAGAACAAGCTCGCCTCATAAGGGGACCAGCAAAGGGACGTCAATTGACTGTGAATCTTGCACAGAAGGTCAAATGTAACAGGTCTCCTGGGGTCACCGGCTGGCGGCTGTAGCCTTCGCCAACCTTCCATGGCCCTGCGCAAGTGGAAGTTGTTGCAAGGGTCCGTGGAGTACAGGGATTTGCAGAAGAAGGAGATCGCTGCCGTATGTATATTAATAGTCTTGGCCGCACGGCCTAATTCCCTTAGGTGAACCACATATTGCATGACCTCCCTCTCCGTGGGGGGGCCCAAAGTTGAATGAGAGGGACCCTTATTTCTGAATTTAGAGAAATCTGCCCAAACGCGTTTGTAAGAGGCCAGAGTTGAGGGGGCAACCGAAGCGAATACTCCCTTCAAGATTTCTCGCTCCCAAGGCTCCATAGGGATTCCGGGAATGGCTCTGGACACTGCTGCGCCCCCGGTGCCAGCGAGCGGAAGCGATCCATCTGGAAACGAGACAGCGCATCGGCGATTTCATTATTGACCCCTGGAACGAATTTGGCGGTGAAGTGCAAGTTCAGTTCTAGACTGCGCAGCACGAAAGCCCGCAGAAGGGCGGACACCCTCGCGGAACGGGATGATTGCCTGGACATCACACTGACCACCGCTTGATTATCGGTCCGGAAGCAGACCCGGCGGTTTCTGAATTCATCGGCCCACAAGTGCACCGCTACCACTATTGGAAAGAACTCCAAAAAGGTTAAATCCCGTGTGACCTCTGAGGCATGCCAGCTGTCGGGCCAAGGCTGCGCACACCATCTGCCCTTGAAGTAGACTCCGAAACCCAAGGACCCCGCTGCGTCTGATTGCACTTGGAAATCTGAACGTAGGCTCAGATTGTCCTGCCACAGTGACACTCCATTAAAGTGATCCAAAAAGGTTAGCCAAGCCTCGAGGTCGGCTTTTACACCCTTGGGTAAACGGACCCTGTGGTATGGGCGCTTCAAGCCTACGGTAAGTCTAGCTAGGCGACGGCAGAAAGGGCGACCTGGCGAGACCACCCTGCATGCAAAGTTGAGATGTCCGAGCAGAGATTGAATCTGATTAAGTGTGACTTTTTTAAGGGGAATCAGTTGTAAGATTAGCTCCTTGAGAGCAATCAGTTTATCCAGAGGTAAGCGTGATGTTTGGGCCACGGTGTCCAATTCAATACCCAGGTAAGTCAAGCAGACTACCGGCCCCTCCGTTTTTTCGGCTGCGAGTGGGACCCCGAGCTCTCGAGTAAGGGAAGCAAAGGCCTTCATAAGCCTCGCACACTCTCCATCATTTGCCCCGCCCACAAAAAGGAAATCATCTAGGTAATGTGTAACACCTGCTAGGCCTGTTTTAAAGCGCAGGGCCCAGTCCAGGAATGTGCTGAAGGCCTCAAAAGCTGAACAAGCGACAGAGCAACCCATCGGCATGGCTTTGTCAATGAAAAACGCACCCTCAAACTTAAAACCCAACCACTTGAAGTCATGAGGGTGAACCGGCAGGAGCCGAAATGCAGATTCAATATCGCATTTGGCTAGAAGTGCCCCTTTACCGAATTGTCTAACCAGTTTAACAGCCTGGTCGAAGGATGCGTATTTCACTGTGCAAAGGTGCTGTGGGATGCCGTCATTGACTGATTTACCGTCTGGGAAGGAGAGATTATGTATAAGTCTGAATTCACCTGGGGTCTTTTTTGGTACCATGCCTAGGGGGGAAATGTGGAGATCCGGTATGGGAGGTGTAACAAATGGGCCCGCCACCCGACCTGCAGCGATCTCTTTATTAATCTTCATAATTGCTATATCTGGCCTATCACGCACGGATTTTTGGTTAGGTGGGTCACCCGCTAAAGGCGGGGTAAACACCGGGATTCTGAAACCCTGCGAGAAGCCGTCCCAAATGTAAGAGGAGGCGGTGGAATTGGGATAGCTGTTTAGCAGAATGCGCAATGGGGGAAGTTTTATAGGGGTGAATGCCAGGGATAGGGACTTATTAGTACCTATTCTGGCCAGAGGCTGGTCCGTGGGGAGCACCTTGGGGGTTCCTGGGACCCTGGCTTGAGCCCCCGCCTCTTCCTCCCCGAAAGGGCTGCCTCCCTTTGTGGCAGGAAACTCCAGGGTGCTGACCGAGACATTTGTCGCACTCATGTGCGTACTTACAATTGGGCCTCTGACAGAGGCCCTTGTTGTATTCCCAGCAGACCCTGCGACGCGGGTCCTTCCTGAGCTCAAACCTGGCTGACTTTTGCGGCTCCGCCTGCTTCTTTTCGACAAAGGGCACCACGTGGTTACTCCAGTAGTGCTGATTCCTCTGGTCCCAGCGCGTTCTCGAGTTCTGGGAGGCGTTTCTACGAAAATCCTCATCATAATTAAGGGCCGCCGCCTCCCCCGCCATAAAGTAGGCCAGCCTGACATCTTCTATGTAGGCCAACAAATGCATTGCCCTCTTGGGGTATGCTGCAGAAATTACTGCAACCCAAATGTGGATACCGGTCAGCCAGTTCTCGAACGTGCGGTCTGCACGCGGGGTTCTATACCTACGCTTCCCGAATTGTTTCCTTTTCTCCCCCTTTCCAAGCATTTGAGTCTGCGGCAGCAGCGTGAAAATATCGATGTAATCACCGTTCAAGATCTTCTCACGCTTCCGGTTCGACAGATGGGACCCCAAAATTATGTCAATGTCTGAATTGGTGGAGGATTTAGCCTCTGGCACCAACTCGCCACCCCGACATTCGAGTGTGCCGTTGAAGGCCTTGCGATGGGAACTAGAGCGCCTCCTGTGCACCCACAAAGGAAGTCCCATCAGCTCTTCTGCCACCCCCCAATAATCCTCCATGGGAATATCAGTATCGGAATCGGACGACGTACCTGAGTCCTCATCTGAGTCGTCCCTCCTGGTGCGCTTCCGCTTCTCCGTCTTCTTCTTCGCTTTACCTCCGGCACGGCCTGCCTCGCCACCCCCCTGCTCCTCCCGCGACGACGCCGAACCCGCGACCATCAAAGGAGGCCCGGCTTGGGCTTGTACGGATTGAGATCTAAATAGGTCTGAAACGGACTGGGCAGACATGAGAGGCGAAACTGGTGTGCAAACCTGAGCATGAGAAGAATCAAGTGTGCCCTGGGGGGCGGTTGACGATGCGGTCAGGGAGCCCTGAGCCCTGGTCTGGACCTGTTGAGCGGGCTGCAGGAAAGAAGCCGAAGTACCCTGCTGGGCCCTCAAAACCTGTTGCGAGCTATGTACCTGGTGAGCATTTAAAGAGGCTGTCATGGGGCCCTGATGAAGTAAGGCAACCTGGGGAGGGTTATTAGGGAGCTGGGCGGTCTGGCGGGGATTACTGGGGTTCTGAAAAGCAACTTGAGAGGCTTGCGCCATGGCCTGAGTCTGCTGAAGGATCTGGAGGGAAGCGGCCGATGTGCCCGGCTGATCGTCCGTGTCCTGCTGTGAGTTAAGAGGCAGGGCAGCGGCTGCGCCAAGAACCCCACCACTGGACTGCGAGCTAAAGAAAGAGAGGGAAGAGCTAGATAATTGACTATCGCCTGGGGGCGTCTCAGAAACGCAGGTTTGGGTATTGCTAATACTATTCTGGGCCCCTCTGTTCGCAGAGGCAAGGGAAACGCACAAAGGGGCCAGCGTGGAACACAGCGGCCCTAACTGATTGCAAATATTCTGTAGATTGGAAGCCACTTGGGCCAAAGCCTCGGGATTAAAAGTGGGAGCCGGGCCTGAGGAGGCATCACCAGCATCCCCTGCTGGCGCAGCACCCTTAGAGGATTTGCTGCGCGTGCTACGTCCCGAAGACATCTTTATGCAGAGTTATATGAAAGCAATTAAGGAAAACCACCAAAGAACCGGAAGCTTTAGAGCAACAAAAACAAACAAGCACGTGACTTAAATGCCAGGCCTGGCAAACCGACTAAATGCACTAATGGTATCTCAGAATAAAACTAGAGATGAGGATCCCGCTAGCGATGAGAACCTCCGCTTGAAAGGACCAAATGAGTTTATACAGCAACTAAAGTAATCAATGCACAAAGTGAACCAAATAAGATGGCTATCAAAAGCTAGAAAAATTCCCTGTTAACTAATAAGGCAGCTAAAATATCCCTTCAAACACAGACGGTCAAGTAGAGGAGCGATACTGTGCCAATTCAACTCTGATGGGTTACTGATGCGACTAAACTATTCTATAAATTGCCCCAAGGAATGAATTTGGACCGAAAATTAAAGCCTCTTGATCACACTAATTAAATCCCAAAGAACATCAGGTATGCCAAATAGATGCACTGGGCCTCAATTAAAGGAGACACAAACTCACAGTAAGTGCCCACAGGGGCAACAAATAAATAGAAGCCGATTGGTACCCTTGCTGAGGGAGAGGTCACCAGCACAGCCCAAGTGGGCGGCACTGCTAAGGCTATGCTGCTAGGCACAGGGGGAAACCAGCCCCTGTGAAGATCCCCTTAGTCTACTGGCGCTGCCTGGTGGGAAAAAAGGCTTCACGAAGTGGGGGGGGGTCGCGTGGCACGCTCCAATTATGTCTTATAAAAAGCTGTAAAATGACCTCCTCAAAATGGCGACCGAGAGGGAGGTGCACGTGATGAGGTCAATATCGACCCACTCAAAATGGCCCCCGGAGGAAGTGCACGTGGCCACACTCAAAATGGCCGCCGAGGAAGCGTGTTTCCCCACTCAAAATGGCCGCCAGGGAGGTACAGGAGGCCACACTCAAAATGGCCGCGGGGAAGCGCACGCGGCCACACTCAAGATGGGGGTAGGTCTAAGCGCGGCCACGGATGTAGCTTCCGCGATTACGAGTCGCTATGGCAACCCCGACCTCAGAGTAAACTGCAGCCCAAAGCAGCCGAGCCCTGACCAAGTTCCGGGCCCACCAAGGAGTCCGCGCTGCCCCGCTAACCACTAGCCCAAGGAAAAGGAAAAGCAGTAACGATACCCGCGTCCGCGAAACTCGAAAGCCAAATGCCGCTCAGGAGAGGTGTTTTCGTCCTCCGAGGTCTTCGGCAACGAACGCTGCACCGGAGAGTACTACGCGCCCCACCACAGCGCTCCGGTGTGCCTCCACGCAAGGGAGTGCACGCACGACGATCCCGGAGAGGTAGCCCTACAGGGCAGCGGTCCTTGGCAGCGCAACTTTGGCGACCCCGACCGTGGCACCTCCTAGTCTACAGGGGCGAAGCGGGCGTTGAGCGAAGCGGCGTTGATACCGCTCCCGCGACGAACGGCACAGCCGAGCGCGGTGGAAGGAGCGCTGGGCGGGATGCGGAAGTCGGAGCAGCGCGACGATCTTGCTTGGTCCGAGGAGCTTGATGCTAGAGGAAGGAAAGTGGCGTTTAAAAACGCCGTTTGCAGTGATTTCAGCTATCCACGAGGCAATAACTGCAGCGATTACTGCAGCGATCCACAAGGAGGAAGGTGAGATCCGATCTCCAGTGGTACCTTGGGGAAGAGAGACAGTGTTCCCGCCTCCGGCCAGATTTAAACGCGGGTGGATGCCCCGCCTCCCGGCGCTATTGGGCGGCCGGGGTATGACGGAGGCGGGAACCCTACTCTCGCGAGAGGGCTGAGCTACAGCCCCCTCGCGAGGGTCGAGGCGGGCCAAGCCCACAACACCACCTCCGAGAGATGCGGAAGTGGTTTTCTGAACCTTTTCCTTAAGTACTGAAAATACAACTCTTAAATATACAAAGAGCCCATGAATGTGTTTTATGGTGCAGCTATATTTAGTTTACCAATTCATTTCATCAAAGGCATGGATTCCAGTACAGTAGCTTAATGCATGATTTCTAAAGTTCAGCCAGATGAGTCCCAAATGACTGGGCACCCAGAGGTTGTCCGATGTCCAGCAACTCAATTCAAAAGTCATATTTTAATTATTATTCTTTTTTTTATTAAATTTGTATACCACCCTATACCGCGGATTTCCCTGTATTGGGAAGTTGTGGTGGTTTTTTTTTTTTTTTTAAATCACTCTGTTTTTATATGTGCTGTAAGCCACCCAGAGTGGCTGCAGAAACTCAGCCAGATGGGTGGGATACTACTACTACTACTAGTAGTAGTAGTAGTACTACTACTACCACTACTACTACTATTTCAGGGTGGTTCATATTACAAGGACTTGCAGAAGCCTAAGCCTTTTTCTGTAAGTTCTGTAAAACTTGTTTCCTCTTAAACTGAGCCTCACACCACCTTTTAATGACTTGGGAGGCATGCAGCAACTGTCAGCATTTAGACTGTAGATTCCCTGCTCTTCCACGGGTACCTGACCAGCCATGATGGCATCTTACTCTTAGATTTCCTTGGAGCCAAAACCAGGGTTTTCCAGAGTTCCCCAGGAACAGGGATGGGCTGTTAAACCACTTTGAGAATTGGAGCTCTGTGCATGGAATAGGGGGTCTCATAACTCCCAGCATCCTTAAAAGCTGCACTTCCTGGGAATCTTTAGGGGAAGCCAGAACTGTTTAAAGTGGTATGATAATGTATCAAATGTATAGTGCAGATGGGGCCTAAGAGAGCTTCTTGTTCAGCTGAAGCCTTGCTTGGTCATATAAGTCTTCCTAAACTCTGGTATCCTCCTAAACCTTATAGTCCTGGGCTTCAGGCTTGCTATGCCACCTATAGCTCCTGTTTCTTGGCTCTACAGCTCCTTTCTGGCTTTGGGCCATAGCTCTTGGTTCCCTGCTCTGGCTCATCTTGGACTGCAACCCACAACCCAGTCCCAACAACCAGGCCAATGTTTTCTCTTCTCCCTGTGCAGGAAGATCTGAGTATGAGGCGCACATTCCCAACGAATCTTGCTCCCATGGGAACATGCCCACTCTTTTAAGATCATCTTCATGGGCTCGTCTAATGGAGTTCTTGCCTTCAAAGGTTAGGTGGGTGGTGACCAGAGACAGGGCCTTTTTGATGTTGGTGTCTCATTTCTGGAATGCCCTCTCCAGAGATGCTAGTGAGGCCAGCCCTATTCACACATTCTAATAAACACGTGAGCAGATGTTCAGAACCCTGTTTAGGGAAGTTTTTAATGTTTGATGTTTTATTGTGTTTTTAATGTTCTGTTGGGAGCTGCCCAGAATGGCTGGGGAAACCCAGCCAGATGGGCGGGGTATAAATAATAGATGATGATGATGATGACGACAAACCATTGGTCCACCTAGTTCTATGTCATCTACACCAGATGTTGGCAACCTTTTCTTCCCGTGGGCCAGAGGATTCCCACGGACTATCGTCTGTGGGCCGGACATGGGCCACACAGGCGCAGAAGCCACTTCTGGTGGCACTGCGGACATTTTGGAAATGGGCAGTGCAGAAGCGATTTCCGGTGCTGGCTGCCCATTTCCCAAATGTCCACAGTGCCAGAAATCGCTTCTTCGGCTGTGCAGAAGCTATTCCCGGCACTGCTCGGCGAGTCCCCGCGCTGCGCTGTGCTGGTTTACCGCAGTGCGCAGGGGACTTGCTGAGCGGGCGGCTCGGTACACAGGCGGCCCATGGGCAGGATAAACGGCCTCAATGGCCCGTATCCGGCCCATGGGCCAGAGGTTGCCGATGCCTGATCTACACTGACTGGCAGTGACTCTCCAGGGTTTCATGCAAAGCAGATCTTTCATCACAGAACTATGCCCCGCTCCAAGTTGCTGTACTTAAGAACTGAACAGATTTTTTTTTTTAAAGTCCCATTTTCAGCACTTCTGTTGGAAGTTCTTATTTTCCTACATCCCAGTTAATTACTTCAGGCTACCTAAATAATATAATACCAACTTGTCATTGCGATTTTCACACGTTTGTGGCTGTTATTCCATGTCTTGGAGGTGGGGAAAAAAGAAATTCATTTCCTCCTTAGTATCCTCCTGCAAAGTCTAGGCCAGAGCTTGGTCTTTTGATTTCAAATGAAATGAAAATGGCAATTTAGGAAGAGAAGAAGCTGAGGGATTTTAGAATACGCCCTGTAACGGTGAGGTGAGGTGGGGAAGCATAGGACAGATCCACACAATGCATTTAAAGCACATTCAACACATGTTTAAAACACACGACTTACCCCAAATAATAATGGGAACTCCATTTTCTCATTCTGGTTTCCAGCACCCTTAACAAACTACAGTTCCCAGGATACTTTGGGGGAAGTCATGTGGTTTCAATATGTGCTTTACTGTGGATTTGCCAATAGCAGCTGACAAAACCATGTGTCCACACAAGCTGCTAATTGAGCATGCACCCCTGATTTATTTGCAGGGATATTAGACAACATTTGGCCATTTATTGACAATTCATTATACAGTGGTGCCTCGACTTATGAATTTAATCCATTCCGAAGGCACCTTGCCTACAAAGGTCCGTATAGTTAAAGCTATGGTTTTCCCAGTAGTGATGTATGGAAGTGAGAGCTGGACCATAAAGAAGGCTGATCGCCGAAGAATTGATGCTTTTGAATTATGGTGCTGGAGGAGACTCTTGAGAGTCCCATGGACTGCAAGAAGATCAAACCTATCCATTCTGAAGGAAATCAGCCCTGAGTGCTCACTGGAAGGACAGATTGTGAAGCTGAGGCTCCAATACTTTGGCCACCTCATGAAAAGAGAAGAATCCTTGGAAAAGACCCTGATGTTGGGAAAGATGGGGGGCACAAGGAGAAGGGGACGACAGAGGACGAGATGGTTGGACAGTGTTCTCGAAGCTACGAACATGAGTTTGACCAAACTGCGGGAGGCAGTGCAAGACAGGAGTGCCTGGCGTGCTGTGGTCCATGGGGTCATGAAGAGTCGGACACGACTAAACGACTAAACAACAAATAATAATAATAATAATAATAATAATAATAATAATAATAATAATAATGGATTAGATGTAGCTTTTGGGGCGATCTAATGGTATTCTGCTTATATTCTTAAGAGACGCAGTCCGTTTACTGCCATTGTGGAATCTATTTTTGGCTGGGATGAGCATATGTATGTTTCTGCGAGAGAGAACTACTACTCGTCACCCCTGGCAGGTAATTCCAATAGCCTAGGAGTTCTTGTTAACTCCCCACAATCTCCAGTTCTCATTCTCTCCAGCTCTCGTTCTGCAACAAGCATAGATGGGGGCTGCCATTGCTCCCAGGTTGTGTGGAGGAGCTTGTTGTGGCATTACTTGGGCAATAGCCAAATGGGTCTTTAGCTATGGCCTCCTGATAATCTGTGGTGGTGCAGTTTAGAATAGCAGAGCATCTTCCTCTGCTCTCCATTTCTTACTATTCATTCTCCCTCACTGCACACCTTTTTATCCAAGCACTGTTGATCACAGTGGGGTGGGGGGGCACCCAAACCATCATCGTCTTTGCATCCTCCATCTTCGTCATTATTCACCACATTTTGATGCCCATAAAACACATTAAAAACTATTTCCTTGAGCAAGGGAGAGAGAGAGAGAGAGAAACATCTCTCCGCTGTACATATCATTTGTATACTTGAATTGTAAAATGTAAATTGATATATAAGAAAATGGCCCATTAACTTTTTCATTAATGACAATAATACATTTCATGTCGCAACTGGAGGAGGGTCTTGCATCCAGTTGAGAGAACCTGAAGGATGAGTGGCAAGTGTGCCGGAACGTCGTAAAAATGATGATCAGTCAATGTACTTGTAGAGATTAAAGGAAGATGGTGATATCACTTCTCTGACTTATGTTCCTTAGAACAAGGCATAGTGTGTATGCTATTGAAAGCCAGCATGGTGCAGTGCTTAAGAGCGGTAGACCCGTAATCTGGTGAACCGGGTTCACTTCCCCACTCCTCCACATGCAGCTGCTGGGTGACCTTGGGCTAGTCACACTTCTCTGAAGTCTCTCAGCCTCACTCGCCTCACAGAGTGTTTGTTGTGGGGGAGGAAGGGAAAGGAGATTGTTAGCCGCTTTGAGACTCCTTAAGAGGAGTGAAAGATGGGATATCAAGTCCAAACTCCTCCTCCTCCTCCTCCTCCTCCTCCTCTTCCTCCATCCAGGTCTTGTCAGGAACTGGACTGAGGAGAAATGGTGAGGGCCACCCCACTTCTCCTGAACTTTCCCAAGGACAGAAGGACAGCATAGATTTAGAACAGTGGTTTGCAGAAGGGTATAGTTCAGAGGCTGCAGAGGAGAGGAGCTGGAAATACTGGAAGAGGAACAGCAGGAAGAGGAAACACCAAGGGAAAGACAGCTGACAGACTCAGTGTCTTTGGAAAGCATTCCTGACTCTCCCCCCCCCCACTATGATGAAGTGGGCATTGAGGGCAGTGGAACAGAAAGCTCAGCGGCAGAAAGCTCAGATTAGCCGACACAGGGGTGACGTAGAATAGTAGAGACGGAGGGGTGGGACTTTACTTGGAGCAAAGCCATTTATTTAATAATCTCGCTGTGATTATTAAATAAACTAATTGGTAAGAACTCTTCTTCTCTTTTATCTGCTTCTGGAGTGGTAGGATTCCCTGAAGCCTTGACAGGTCTACACTTCCAGTCAGGGGCTCCTGCAGACCTCAGAGCAGGGGTAGCTAATGTCCCCCAGACCTTGTGAACTGCAATTCCCATCAACAGAGGCAGACAATCTGATAATCCCAGAGATGGTGGAAGTTGTAGTCCACATCATCTGGAATATACTGTTAGGTACCCCTTCATTTCATTTCACATTTCATTTGTATACCGCCTTTCTATAGCACTATATATAAAGTGTCATAAAAGCTGAAGAAACAACAAAATATTATACAGCAAAGATCACATGCATAATAACAATCTGATCCAATATAAGAAAGTCACAATAATTTATAAAAAATAAAGCAATATTCAACAATCCATTAGACTATCATAGTAAACAGTAAAATTAAATATCAGCAAATAATAATTAAACAGTTCACACTAATCAATGACCATAAAGAATTACTAAACTAGAATAAATAAAAATAATGGCAAGTCCCAATGCACATAATGCCATAAAACATACAAGACCATGTAAAAGGATCAAATTGAGAAACAAGGACACACAATTTATACAATATGTTTTTTTAAAAAAATTGTATCCCTGAACTCCTCTCTTCCCACTGCTTCTGCTCTTCTCAAAGTCAGGGTCTGGGAAAGGCTCCTAGGACTCGAGGGTGGGGGCAAGGCAGGTGGGAAAAGCCATTTCCCCTTGAGGGTGGAGAACTGGGCACTTGGCAGGACTCCCGAAATGGTAAAGAACAGCCCACCACACAACAGTACAGCTGTTGCAATAAACATGGAGGAAGGGTAGAGGCCTCTTTCACAGACTCATGGAATTATAGAGATGGAAGGGACCCTGAGCCTGCTTGGATTGGGACAATGGCCCATCGAGTCCAGAATCCTGTTCTCACAGTGGCCAGACGGATGCTTGCAGGAAACCCACAAGCAAGACCTCAAGCAAGACCCAAGACCAGTTTCTAGCAACAGGTATTCAGAAGCGTTGCCACCTCCAGCTGTGGAGGAAGAGCACAACCATCATGCCTAGTCGCCATAAGTGGCTCTCTTCTCCAGGAATTTGTCTACAGTGGTACCTCGGTTTATGAACACAATTGGTTCCGGAAGTCTGTTCATAAACTGAAGCGTTCATAAACTGAAGCGAACTTTCCCATTGAAAGTAATGGAAAGTGGATTAATCTGTTCCAGACGGTCCGCGGAGTACTTAAACTGAAGTGTTCATAAACTGAAGCAAACTTTCCCATTGAAAGCAATGGAAAGTGGATTAATCCGTTAGACGGGTCCGCGGAGTACTCAACCTGAAGCGTACTTAACCTAAAGCATGGGTGTAATTGGTTCCGGAAGTCTGTTCATAAACTGAAGCGTCCATAAACTGAAGCAAACTTTCCCATTGAAAGTAATGGAAAATGAATTAATCCGTTCCAGATGGGTCCGCGGCGTTCGTAAACCGACAATTCGTAAACCGAGTTGTTCATAAACCGAGGTTCCACTGTAATCCCCTTTTTAAGCCACCACCTTCCTGCTAATTTCCCCCCTCTTTAACAGAAAAGCAGCGTATGGAAATCAAAATAAAACTCTTTAAGTACAGTCATACCTCGGTTTAAGTACGATTCGGTTTGAGTACTTTCAGTTTAAGTACTCCGTGGACCCATCTGGAATGGATTAATCCACTTTCCATTACTTTCAATGGGAAAGTTTGCTTCAGGTTAAGTACGCTTCAGGTTAAGTACGGACTTCCGGAACCAATTACACTCATACCTCGTGTTAAGTACGCTTCAGGTTGAGTACTCCGCGGACCCGTCTGGAACGGATTAATCCACTTTCTATTACTTTCAATGGGAAAGTTTGCTTCAGGTTAAGTACGCTTCAGGTTAAGTACAGACTTCCGGAACCAATTGTGTAGTTAAACCGAGGTACCACTGTGCTGGATAGAACAGACACCTCCCTGCCCTGTCCACCTGCCTGAATGTATGTGCATTGTTGCAAATTTAGAAACATAGCAACTTCATTGATATATAATTGAATAAACCACCTTGTGCCTTTCGAGGTGATAAGAGCAGCCATAACCATCCAGTTCCTAAGGAATTAACTCATCCTTGTTGCTGGATGACAAACTGTCAGATCGCCAGATCGCCTTCCGTTTGATTAAAACAGAGATTAATAATTTGCCTATAACCAATATATCACACACCAAGAGATAAAAGAGCAGCTGATATTAAACATGCAGTGATTTTTTTGGGGGTGGGGGTGGGGTGGGGATCTGCCTTCAGTAAATTACATAGAGAAATTACACAGTACATTTAAATTACCATTTGCTTAGCAACATGCCCTTCCCGACATTCCGGTGGGGCTATAAAATGATCGATTTACTTTAATTTTCTACTGAATCCCAGGAAAACACACACACACACACACACACACACACACACACACACACACACACGGCTATCGATAACCTATACTCCTTTATCATGGCCTGCTGATTCACTCTGTGTATTAAATTTTCTGGCAAGGAGCAAGGCGTTAACAAAAAGTAACAGATAATGCGAACATTTCATGCATAATCTGTAATATGAGATATGTATTAATAGGGAAATTATGATGCATTCAATTATTCTGAAATGCCTTCCAGAGATGTTTTGATTTGGCTGCGCACTGATAGCGGAGGCACAGCAGGGAACATGCAGTGTGATGAATAACCTAATCTGGTAATCTTAAAATGGGCACTATTCACAGTTTGCCCAGGAACAGAATGGGATGGAAGCCTCTATGCTTTGCAGCTATGGCTCTGGAGATATTATTCTTTTTTAATAATAATAATAATAATAATAATAATAATAATAATAATAGACCCTCAAGTCTAATTAACAATACACAGACACCTCTGATTTGACAAGTTACGATTCTTATCTGAAAGGGGAGGGGTGCTTCTGTCTGCTATTCATTGCAAGGATGTGAGGCGAAAATCATTCCCAAACATTCCTGCATTTGCATTCATTGCAACTGGCCTTAAGCCCGTGTCCAGACTGTTTCACTTCAGAATGGCTCATGAAGCAGACAGCTCCTCAATATGGGGTGGGGAATCCCTGCATTCAGAAAATTAGATGTCAGGGAGAAAGCTAAGTCAAGCTACTGTACTACATTGCAGGGATTATTATTATTATTATTATTATTAGGTTGCTCTCTCTTTCTCTCTCTCCCTTTCTCTCACTAATCAATCAGAAGATATGCAGCCCGGGTGCAGATTTAGCACTTTGGTGAGAACAAGTGACAATACGCAAAAATAAAACCCTTCATATTCTTGGCTCAGTGCACACTAGGAAAGATATTTCTCAACCAGAAAATGATGATAGATAGATGATAGATAGATAGAAAGAAAGAACAAAGTGTTGGTGCTGACCTTTAAAGCCCTAAACGGCCTCGGTCCAGTATACCTAAAGGAGCGTCTCCACCCCCATCGTTCAGCCTGGACACTGAGGTCCAGCTCCGAGGGCCTTCTTGTGGTTCCCTCATTGCGAGAAGCCAAGTTGCAGGGAACCAGGCAGAGGGCCTTCTCGGTGGTGGCGCCTGCCCCGTGGAACGCCCTCCCATCAGATGTCAAAAAGGAAAACAGCTACCAGATTTTTAGAAGACATCTGAAGGCAGCCCTGTTTAGGGAGGCTTTTAATGTTTAAGAAATTAGTGTATTTTAATGTTTCTGTTGGAAGCCGCCCAGAGTGGCTGGGGAAATAAATAATGGGCGGGGTATAAATAATAAATTATTATGATAGATAGATAGATGGTAGATGATAGATAGATAGATAGATAGATAGATAGATAGATAGATAATAGATAGATACCTCGTGTTACGTACTTAATCTGCTCCGGAGGTCTGTTCATGACAGGTTCTTTGGCGATCACTCATAGCCGAGTGTCTTCCATAAACACGGTTTTAACAATGAGTCCGTATGGGACTGTGGAGGCCAATTCTGGATCCACACGTCCTTTCACAGTGGGGACATATGTTTCTGGGTGGGACTTGATCACAGTGTGGATTTGCCAAGCGTGCCTTCCTCTCTAATGGCATCTCCCGCTGCTGCCGCGCCGCTAGAACACCACTTCCGCTTGCATCCCGGGGCAAGGGTCACGACAAGGGGCATCTACTCCTGGGTAAGCAGAGAGCATAACCTACAGCATTCATAAGGGGGACGGTACGTAACACAAGGTACCACTGTAGATAGGTAGATAACGAGAGAGAGAGAGAGAGAGAGAGAGAGAGAGAGAGAGAGAGAGAGAGAGAGAGAGAGAGAAATGATGGATAGATGATAGATAAATGATAGATAGATGATAGACAGACACACACCCCACCCGCACATATATACACAATACTTTTGGGGGGGGATCCACGGGGGGACGCATACCCCTAAACATTTTGTGAATCTAAGTTTGGCCTCATTGAGGGGAATTATTTCAATATGAGTAGGAAGATTAGAGTACCCCTAAATATTTTTAAAGAAAAAAAGCACTGGATAGATGATAGATAGATGATAGATATAGATAGATAATAGATAGATAGATATTTGTAGAAAGAACCCCAATGAAAATGTTTTCATCTGTTTGCACGGCAAGCCCTGCATACAGTCCATGTAACGCACTTGTGATTAAAAGTCTTGTTTTTCTTAATCCCCTTGCAGTGAAGGCTTGGATTCTTGGAGCACATGTACTCTATGCAGTTGAACAACCTTTCAAGGCAGAGTCCCGTCACCCCCCCTTCATTGCATGGCTCTCCTTACACAAGTGGGGTTTAACTCTCCCATTTCTTAATTTGGATTACCTAATCGGCGAAAGGGCACATTCCCGATAGTAACTTCAAACCCACCCACCCCCAAACGAAAAGCAAATTGCAAGCCTAAAAAGGAAAGCAGAGCAAATTGGCTGTGATGGCTATCTTCTCCCTCCACTGTAGGAGGCAGTATGTCTCTGAAGACCAGCTGCAGAGAACCTCAGGTTGGGAGGTCGCTATGTTGTCGAGCTCCAGTTGTGCAATGCTAGCCTAAGAGGGCGGCAACTTCAACGGCAGACAAAACTGCTGGAGTATGCAGAGATGGCGAAACCGGCGGGGAAGATCAGAAACCAGGAAGATCAAGTACTTTTTAAAAGGCTGTAGTAAATTCTTAATTTATTTAAAATGCCACTTTAAACAGTTAAAAGTCATTGGCAGGGATGGAATGGCACTTGTAATGGGGAACTAGTTATGGTAACTATGGATATACAACCGGTGGATAATGGTAAAAGATGCAGAAAATTTTTATTTTAAGTGTAGAACCCATGGAGGGAGGGAATGAGGTCCGAAGGTTCAAAAGAACGTTTTATTGTTTGAAATGGTTAAAGTTAAAATGCAAATTTTTTTTGTAAAACCAATAAAAATGTTATTTTAAAAAAAGAGGATGGCAACTTCACTCTTGCTCCCCCCAAAAGGAAGACAAAAGAGAATATAGGTTTGCATAAAATGTGAATGCTATGTTATACCTATAGATCCACACAGAGGAATTAATTACAATAATTTCAGTAGGGGGGAAGACATCTTGCCATGGTGCAGAAGACTGAGACCATGCCAAGCAGGAAACACCATCAAAGCATTCTTGAAATATGCCTGTCAAGCCTCTGCTTAAAGACCTCCAAAGAAGGAGACTCCACCACACTCCTTGGTAGCAAATTCCACTGCCGAACAGTTCTTACTGCCAGGAAGTTCTTCCTAATGTTATGTTCCTAATGTTATGATATGTTACTGAGTGAGTGTGCAAAGGACTGGGCTATTATCAGATACCCTATCCTGGCTTTCATTTCGACCCCAGCACATTGTCCAGCTGGACAGGGTACCAATTGAATCATCCACATCCTTGTCCCATCCCTCCACGCACATCCTTTAAAAGACAAAAACACCCTAAGAAGTCAAAGCGATTGTCAGTTATCAGGAAATGCTAATAATATTAATGTGAGCGCTACTGCATTTGTCTAATCTTCTGCGATTATCTTGCCTGAAGAATAACAGATGTTCTTCTCCAGACATCTTAATGTGGCGCTTTTAAAAATTACTGGCTGTGTAGCATGCAAACAGAGAGATGAGTGAAGAAGGTTCCTATACTTAACTAGGCGATTTGTTCTAAGGAGAGCTATTGGCAGATTTAAAAGATTTGATTAATTCATCACCTGGTTTCAAAAACGCTTAAACGTTGTGCCAGCTATCATTTGACCAAAACACACTAGTGGAACCATGAGCAATATTAATATCATCAGCATTAGAATTATTTTATTGTGTACACTACAAAAAAATGTGTAAGCCTTTAAGGTGTCCAAATATTCTTCATTCGTTTTGCAGCAAAAAGTTATGGCAGCCTATTATATATTATATAATATATACATCAAATTATATATATATATATCAAATCATTGAATAATAGAATCTTAGAGGTGGAAAGGACCTGGAGGTTCATCTACTTCAACCCTCTGCAATGCAGGAATGTCAACTAAAGCATCCATGACAGGTGGCCATCCACCCTCTGCTTAAAAACCTCCAATGAAGGAGAGTCCACACTCTCCTGAGGGACACCGTTCCACTGTCAAACAGTTCTTACTGTCAGAAAGCTTTTCTGAATGTTTAGTTGGAATCTCCTTTCTTGCAACTTAAAGCCATTGGTTTGAGTCCTACCCCTTCAGAGCAGGAGGAGACAAGCATGTTTTCTCTTCCATGTGACAGCCCTTTAGACATTCGAAGATGGCTATCCTATCTCCTCTCAGTCTCCTCTTTTCCAGGCTAAACATACCCAGCTCCTTCAACCGTTCCTCATCAGGCTTGGTTTCCAGACCTTTGGTTGCCTTCCTCTGCTCATATTCCAGCTTGTCAGCATTCTTCTTAAATTGTGGTGCCCAGAATTGGGCACATTATTCCAGGTGTGGTCCAACTCAGGCAGAACAGAGTGGTACTATTATTCCCTTGATCTGGACACTAGACTTCTGTTGATACAGCATTAGCTTTTTTTGCTGCTGCATCACACTGTTGTCTCATGAAGCTTGTGGTCCGCCAAGACGCCCAGATCCTTTTCACATGTACCACAAGCAAGTCAGGTGTCCCCCATCCTGTATTTGTGCATCTGGTTCTTTCTGCCTAAGTGCAAAACCTTATATTTGTCCCTATCGAAATTCATTTTGTTAGCTTGTGCCCAGTTCTCCAATCTTGTCAATTCGAATTCTGTCTTCTGCAGCATTAGCTACCCACCCCACCCCGTTTGGTGTCATCTGAAAATTTGCATCCCCTCAATTCCTTCATCTAAGTCATTTATAAAGACGTTAAACAACAACGGGCCCAGGAAAGAACCCTGCGGCACCCCACTTGTCACTTTTCCCCAGGGTGACGAGGAACCATTAAATGACTACTCTTTTGGTTTGGTCAGTCAAACAGCTACAAATCCACCTTGCATTTATCTCGTTCAACCCACATTTTACCAGCTTCCTTGCGAGAATATCATGGGGGACTTTGTCAAAAGCCTTGTTGAAATCAATATACACTGTGTCCACAGCATTTCCCTGATCCACCAAGTTTGCAATTCCTTCAAAAAAAAGTAATCAGATTGGTCCGGCATGACTTATTTTTGAGAAACCTATGCTGGGCCCTAGTAATCACAGCACCCTCTTCTAAATGCTCACAGACCAACTGCTGAATTATCTGATCTAGGACCTTCCCTAGTATCGATGTCAAGCTCACCAGTTGGTAGTTACCTGGGTCTTCCTCTTCCCCTCTTTTGAATATGATTAATACAATCATATTGAATGAAAATAACTTGCTCCTTTGCCGTGTGTGTGTGTGTGTGTGTGTGTGTGTGTGTGTGTGTTTTAAAGGTGCACAAAAGCAAAAGAGTTATTTGCTTCATTTCTGATATTCAAACTGAGTGTCATTATCTGTGTGCTCAAAATGGTAACACCCGTAAAAAAAAAAAGGTGAGGAATCTCCAGATTTGGGAGTTTGTAGAGTTTTGTAGAAGATGAAAATATATTTTAAAGAAAAACCCTAAGAAGTGGTGAGACCCACAAAACAGTACAAAGAGGACTAGGCATAGGATTATGACTGACAGCCAACATCTCTCTTGCTATTAGTGCAAAGAAAGTAGGGAGCAGGTAAGAATTAGCAGCTAGGTAATTCTTACCTGCAATAACATACAGCTGAGGTGCATAACAAAGAAAAGTAATTGCAGCAGATGGAGAGATGGAGGATAAATTTTTGCTTGCATTCAAACGAGGAACTATCTGATTTGCACTTCTTCAACCAATGTGCAAACCAAAACACAGCTCTCCTTTGAAATTTGCCTTTCTCTGAATTTTGTGAGATGCTGTTCTCCAGTGAAACAATATGCACAAAAAAGAAGCTGTTGGGGGAATTGTGTATGCAAAGGTATAGATTAGAGAGATAACATGCAAAATGGATTGTACTGGGCAAGAATCCATATATATATATATATATATATATATATATATATATATATATGTATATAACCTAAACTGCATCCAAAATTGTGTTTACTTGGGAGAGATTTGCGCCAGAATACAGAAAATTTCCATGTGGATTTTTTTTAATCCTCTAGAATTGTGAATTTGTGAATTGCTGCACAAATGTGGAGAGCTGAATTTAAGATTCGGTTTTGTCTTGGTGAAAACATTGATATTTGCAGATGTTAAATCATATTCCTGCAGTATAGGGATTAACGGCAGAAGATTAACAAAAGTGGTGAATGCAAGCCACTAAACTTACACGTAGTGCCTGGAAGGATAAGGACTTTGTCCTATTGCATAACAGTCTGAGGCCCTCACTGCTGTGACTACATTTGAACATATTTAATATAGATGTCATTTCCATGTGGAAATCTATACAGACATCTGGAGACCTTACCTAAACTTATCTGTTTAATTTGACATTGTATACATAGCAGCAGCCTTTGGCTATAAGCAAAAAACTTGATACCGATACCGTTTAACTTAAGATGCACACACTGTCGCAGTGGTTGATCTTGGGTCCTGTGCAAACAAAGCTGTTTTTAGTTGATGCCTGAAATTTAAGAGCGCTTTGGTTGACTACATTTTCCCAGAGAGGGAATTCCACAGTTGGGGAGCTGCCACTGAGAAGGACCTGTTTGTAGGTACTGCAGCACAGGCCATGCCTGCTGGTGGGCTCAAAACATATTTTCTTATAAAGTACATAGTTTAAAAAAATGAATCTGACTATACATTTTCATTTATTTCTTTTTGAAAGAAAATGAAGAAATGGGACAGAACAGGTTTATGAATGAACATAGTACTATTCTGATAATTTATGAATCGCCTTTCACACCAAGGCGATTCCTGAGCGTATCATAAATACAACTAAAATAGCTTTTTGGAAAACAATGCGACAAACAGTGATAGATCTGGAAAGGCTGATCCATGCATTCATAGCTGGAGCACATACTTTGCATGAATCGGGCCCCAAGCTGAATTCCTCCGCATTGTGTCGATGCTGGAGATCGACCACCAGTTAGAGAAGACAATGCTGGGCTAGATGAACCAATAGTCCAAGCTGTTAGCTGTTACGTATTCATGTGCTGTGCATGACAACAAGTTCTTCGAGATGGACGCATCCTCATGTTTTTGCTCGTGGCCACTACCGGTGAGAATCAGAGGGGCAAATTGTGAGCCGGCTTCACCCCGTTCATTGCACCAAGTAACCAAAACCCAGCTCACAGCCTCATGAGCGAACCATGTCCCATAATCATGTGAATGCTGTCTTACTCTTTATCTACTAGCAAAGCTTTTGAGCCTGCCTTGGGTCTTTGATGAGATGTATTTTCCCCTGACAGCAAAGGGCAAGATTCCTTCCTTTTGCTCAAGAACAAGTCATTTCCCTCTTTGATCAGTTCCAAATGAGCGTCAGGTTATGAAACATGGAAAACACTTTTCTTGTCCTGGAGAGTTTCTATAATTTCTTAATTTTAGCTGCTTTCCAAATTCCAATCCCCCCCATGTGTTTTCATCACAGTGAGGAATTTAGCAAACAAGGAAGGGTGTGTTCCCCCCCCCCTGTTTTATGAAACTTTCCAGTGGGTCGATTTTCAGCTGATTTCAGCCTCCTCGAATCGTACAATTGCTCTGAAGATAAATAAAAGATTTGGTGGTGTGTCTGCCGCTGGAGAGCGTAGCAGTATGTCTCCAGCCCTGCACAAGTCTTATCTGATTTGGATTTGTATACCTCCTGGGGAATGGCAAAATATTACAACAGACGGCATGATATTTCCAAAGAATATAGTCGGCTTTATTATTGCTTATTTCACTCCCTGACTGACGGCTTTCCCCAGGTTTTTCTCCCCTCCCCCTCTTATTAATCCATGCTACTGTATGTAAATGTTATTCCTTTCCCTCCATAAGGGAGGCAGCCAGCGATTTGTAATAAATGCTTATGAGCGCCTCGGGCTGCACTTAAACTTTAAAACATCTATTATTAAGTGGCAAAAAAATAAAATAAAAAAGAAAGGGCGGGGGGAAGGGACAAACCTTCAGCACAATGACCAAGCATGACCTCTGAGGAATTTTAAATGGTGGTTGCCTGTTCTGCATGAAAAAACTATGTACACACACACAGAGAGAGAGAGAGAGAGAGAGATGCCTGAAGTGAGAATTGTGGGCAATCCTATTTAACAGCTGTATTTTTATTATTAAAGGTTTTTTTAAACAAAACAAAACAAACAACTAGGGATGGTTGAGAAATTAGTTTCAGTTTGGATTTAAAGGCAAAATGACACCAAGTGAAAAAAACAGCCATGCTTCGAAATTTGCTCTTCTCTGAATTTTGCAATTCAGTTCTCTGGCCAAGTACTGTAATGTATGCCGGAATGCACATCTTATGGTAACGTGTGGATAAAAATGCATATATTTGCAAAAATAACCTACATTAATGCATTATACTAGGGAACATATTTTTTTTTGTTTTTTTGTTTTTTGTTTGAAAAAAGAGGTGCATATTAAGGGGGAATGTATAGCAAGCATAATTGTATTTTAGGAGAAATTTGCATGCAAATGCTGATGAATTTTCACGAGGACTTCAAAAGAAACACAAAACAATATGGAAATGTGAAGAGCCGAACTGAGGTTCGCAAACGTAAGGAACTGAAACTGAGCGGTTCGCCCATCCCTAGGATTCACATTATAATCTTTGTGGGGGAAACTGTGAGACTATGGATTACAGAGGGAGTTGTTTTGCCACAGTTGATGCCATGGCTGACTATGGCCCCATATCAGTTGATTTAATGTCACAAGACACAGGGTTTTGAATATCAGAAAGAAGCATTTAATAATAATAATAATAATAATAATAATAATAATAATAATAGGAAAGAAAGCTTGCCAATTTGGCTCGTGATAGAGCTTTCAGGTGTTTTGACAGTTGGCAGTCCAACATTCGTGGCTCTCATAATTATTTTATTAATGTGCAGAGAAGCCCTACAGATTTCCTGTGTAGCCGAGATGCATTTCTTCCAGAAATAATTAAAACTGCCGCCCTGCAGCAACAAGGCAACAGAACAACACTTCTGGTAAATCAATGCTGAGAAATGCATCTTTTGAACGAGATCCAAATATTTGCTCCTGTTCTCGTTCTGTATTCCCCTCTGCAACCCCCCCCCCCAAAAAATTGCTCGTGTTACACAGAATCATCAGCGATCCTTATTGACCCGTGTGGGAAAGGTGAACAAGACTCATTTTTGCAAATGCTCTCCAATCTGATCTATCCATTGCTCCATATGTTGGACCCGGTGTTTATTTACATTGTTGAGGACGGAAAATATCGTTTTACCGAAGCCGTCGCTCACGTGTCCCTTCCTTGCATGGGAAACTTTTTGCCATCTTACTTCTGCCTCCCCTTCCTCTCCTTTAAGTGTTAAAACGTATACATTTGCAAACCGCTCGTGGTATTATCTCGGCAAGGAGATGGACCACAATACACAAGTATGGTTTCTGAGTGGCTGGATGCTAATAAATGCAAACGGAATGGGGAGGGGGAGAGGAAGAGAGAAGGAAGATAAGTATAGGAAGCTCCAAATGTTTGACAAAATGTCACAAAGGATTGTATTTGTATGTAGTACCACAGGCAGGACGTAATGATTAGTGTGCGGCAAGTCTTTTACCAGCGGTACTTCCAGCTCATTCTGATAACGCAGCGGCTCAGAGCTTTGAATATTGTATATGTACTTTGAACATATCTTAGGACTGGCTGTGCTGTCATCTGCTCGAAAAACGAAGTGTCGGTGAATGACAATCCAGCTCTAATTTCCCCCCCTTCTCTCTCTCTCTCTCTTCCTCTCTCTCCCTCTCTCTCTCTAAAGAGGACAATGTCTCCAAATAATTATTATCATGCTAATAACATTTGTATCCTTTTGTGTATAATTAAGATCTGCCCGTCTAAGCATGAAATGGGGTTGAAATCTCAGCGAGGGGGGTGGGTGGGAAGGGCTACAACCTATTTAGTAACTCATTTCTCCTTTTGAATTTCTCCACATTCGGAAGCCATCCACAGCGGTGTGGCTATGCCAAAACCCACAATCTGGGCTCGCTAATCTTCTGGGAATAATTTAAAATTTGCTTTTTAGGAAAAAAAGAAAAGAAAAGAAAAGTTAAGCTAGATGTGATCCCCCCCCCTTTATTTTAAGGGGAAATGTTACTTCACTCCTTAATTGCTGAGGTCCTTGGGATTCCGTGGTGTGTTTAGCATTAACTCACGGATGACTGGTAAACATTTCTAAAGGAGTTTCTTTTAAATTAGGACATCTATATTTTTATGTATCTGCTTGTTCATATTGTCACCCCCCCAAAAAAGGAATTTTAATTATTTTCTGTATAACTGCACCTGGGGAGTGTCATATTTCTAGTTTGTATCTAATTTGGAATTGAATTCACTGCGTGGCAATTTCTTTCGGCCTCTTCTCCCTGCCCCCATTTCCTTCCGAAGACATTGTCTTTGCATTCTTGTTGCAAGGATGGGCCGATGTGATTTATAAGGTTATTGGGAAACGCCTGCATTTATCAATTACGGAAGCCCGCCAAGCAGCTTCCGAGCAAATCGAGCAACATCAACTTCTGGCGACGAAATATCTAAATGTGGGGTGGGAGGGTGGAAGAAGGGGCTGGTTGTGTATCCTCCTTTCTGTCACTAGCCCTTGGCTTCTTGTAGATGCCTTACTGCTGACTGTCAATGTTTCAGAAAAGCAGAATGGGTGTGTGGATTTTTTTTTCCTTTTAAGGGAAGGTTGCAAGCAGATTTTCCTAGCACTGATTTATCAAGACATGCACAAGTGCAGAAGTCTTTTTTCACCCAAAACAAACAAACAAAGCACAAAAGTGCTCTCGGAACACAAAGACTCGGAACGCAAATGTCCCCATTTCAAAATCTTACCTGCAATTTCCCGACAAAATTTCGCAGGGGTTTTTCACATACACATCTAAGAGTTGCTAGTAGCTCATTTGTAGCACAAATGGATGCTCTGAAGCCTACAGTTTAGGAATGGAGGAGAAATCAACTAATTTGCAATTTCAAAAAACATCATGCGAACAAAACACAGCCAGACGTTGAAATTCACACTTGCTGGAATTCTGTAATGCAATTCTCCAGCGAAATAAGAGATATAAAGTGCATAAAATGTATATATTAGTGAAAATAATATAAAATGCATTATATTAGGGAAAATGTTTGCAAAAACATGTCTATCAGGCATAATATATTTAATGCCAAATATATTTGCCCAGCCGACCACTTTGACCTACAGAGCTGACGATGTTACAGGTGCCAAATAAAATTTGTTCCATCCTTGAAAGAAATCTGTCAATTGGTATGGCAGCACCTATACTTAGGAACCCACTGTCTTTTAACATCAGGCAGGTGCTTCCTCGGCATTCTTTTAGGCACCTGCATAAAACATTTTCATTTAGGCGAGGCTACCCTGGAATGCTGGAATCATTTGTGCTTTATCCCTTTTCATGCACTGTTGATTTTAATTATATTTATAATGTTTTTAAATACTTGTTTTCAGCTTTCTAAAAATAATTTTTATTACATATTAATTGTATCATAGCAAAAAGATTGCCTGTATAATGCCTGTTCTGCATTGGGAAGATCTCACTATATTACCTTTGGAACTCCCTGCCTATTGAAATCAGGCAGGCAGCTGAAATGTACTTTTTGCAGCACCTGCTTAATTTTTTTTTGTTTAGATAGGCCTTCCCAGATATATATCATGCTGATGCATGCTTGAATTGGTTTTTAGTTTATTGTTGCTTTTAATTTATAGGTTGTCACTTATTGTCGATTTTAATTTTTGAATGTTTTAAATTATTATTGTTCATTCTTCTTTTCACTAATTTAATTGTTTTACCCTCTTTGTAAACCTTCTTTGAAGTTTTTTTTCTGCAGTCAAGTTGGTGTATGGATTTCATGGTTTTTTTTAATATATAAAATAAAAGTTTTTAAACTTTTTATCCAGAATTTTCACGTTTTGCATTTTCGCTCAGAGATTTTCTTGCAATCAAGCAGTATGTAAATTTGAAAATTTGCAAGTAAGTAGGAGAAACTTGTGCTGAAACGCTGATGATTTTTTGTGTATGCTTCAAAAAAGAAGAAAACCTGATTTTGAGATGTGGAAATATGGGCAATGAACTTAAGTTTGGAAAATTGAGAAAGAGGGAAAAATTCTTTCTCCCCTACTGCAATTCAAAGGAGAAAATTCTGGGTATTATTCAAGCAAATACAGTGGTACCTCGGTTTAAGAACAGTCCTGTTTACGAACAATTCAGCTTACGAACTCTGCAAAATCGGAAATAGTGTCCCGGTTTGCGAAATTTACCTCGGTCTAAGAACGGAATCTGAACAGTGGAAGGGCACAGGCGGTGGGAGGCCTCATTAGGGAAAGCGCGCCTCGGTTTAAGAATGGTTTCAGTTTAAGAAATGCCTTCCGGAATGGATTAAGTTCATAAACCGAGATAAAGATAAAGGTAAAGGGACCCCTGACCATTAGGTCCAGTCATGGATGACTCTGGGTTTGCGACGCTCATCTTGCTCTATAGGCCGAGGGAGCCGGCGTTTGTCCACAGACAGCTTCCGGGTCATGTGGCCAGCATGACTAAGCCACTTCTGGTGAACCAGAGCAGCGCACGGAAACGCCGTTTACCTTCCCACTGGAGCGGTACCTATTTATGTACTTGCACTTTGACGTGCTTTTGAATGCTAGGTTGGCAGGAGCTGGGACTGTGCAACAGGAGCTCACCCCGTCATAGCTGCCAAGTCTCCCACTGAAAAATGCGGGATCAGCAGCGGCGCGGCACCAGAAGTCACTTCTATGCATGTCCGGACATGCGTAGAAGCAACTTCCGGTGCCGCTCTGCCCGATTTTTGGTGCCCAGGCATGGGTGGAGCGGCACCGGAAGTTGCTTCTACGCATGTCCGGACATACGTAGAAGCGACTTCCGGTACCGCACTACCCATGTCTGGGCACCGGAAATCGGGCGGCGCCAGGACCCAAAATGGAGCCTCCCTGGGAGGTAGGAAATCCGGGGGATTTACAGGATTTTTTCCAATCCGGGCTGCCAGCGGGAAATGGTTTAAAATACGGGGGTTTCCCGCGAAAAACGGGAGACTTGGCAACTATGCACTCCGTTGCAGGGATTCAAACCGCTAACCTTCTGATCAGCAAGCCCTAGGCTCTGTGGTTTAACCCACAGCGCCACCCGCATCCCAAAACCAAGGTACCACTGTACAAATTATTTTTATCCCAAACACCCCTCCAGTGATAATGAGGATGTAGGGTTGGAATTGAGGAAGTGAGAGGGAGATGTGTCCCACCTTTTCTATTCTCACTGATTCTTGCAAATGCTGCAAAGGGAGAGGGATCAAAACTAGAGGGTGGTGGCTGTGCAGGAGAAACTTAGTGGAAAGGGGGAACATTGTTGCTTCTGCCGTCTGGTCCTAGGCTGCATCATGAAAGAAATACTGAGTCTGGAACATTTCTTACCAATCCACATTGCCCTCTGAAGATGCTTTCATTTCACCAAGCATTTTTAATCAATCAATTAATTTTTAAGCATTTAATATGGTGTTGGTCATTTGGTCTGCACTATACGCTTCCACTGTGTTACAAAGTTTTGATGATTCGAATGTACACCATTGGGGGATTTCTCTGATGGATTAACGGTTTATAAACATTCTCACAAATATAAACAATAAATTCAATGAATAACCGCCAGCAGTTGCATTGGATGAAATTCCCCCATATCCACAAAGACCTTCTGCTTGAGCAACAGAACTCCCTCTCCCCCTTCTCCCTTTTCTGTGCTCCCCCAAACCCTCGAGGAGCAAATTGGGGGGGGGGCAGCAGCACAGGGAATGTGAGAGGAGAGGGAGGGGAGGTTATGTTGTGCAAGTAGAAAGAAATCACTATGTGACTTTATTGGATACTACCTTGGGTTAGTTTATTTCATTTGTATGCCATGTTTCTTTAACAGGATCAATGATGATGATGTTTATTGAGTCAACATTTTAAACTATTGAATATTTTTAAGCATTCATTTTAAAAGAAAAAATACTATTAAGGATGGTTTTGTTAAGAAGCATACCTCTGTAGAGAAATATAATAGCACATACATAAACTCATACAGAATTGTAGCGTTGGAAGAGTCCCTAAGGGTCATCTAGTCCATCCCCTGCAATGCATAAATCTCAACTACAGTCTACAGCATCCATGACATCTGGCCATACAACCTCTGTTTCAAAACCTGGCTTCTATTATTTTTATTGGCTCTCAGTATGTTTCCAAGCACAATTCAAAGTACTGGTGCTCACTTTTAAATCCCTAAATGGCCTCGACCCAGTACAGTGGTACCTCGGTTTACAAACACAATTGGTTCTGGAAGTCTGTACTTAACCTGAAGCGTACTTAGCCTGAAGCAAACTTTCCCATTGAAAGTAATAGAAAGTGGATTAATCTGTTCCAGACGGTCCACGGAGTACTTAACCTGAAGTGAACTTTCCCATTGAAAGTAATGTTCCAGATGGGTCCATGTAGTACTCAACCTGAAGCGTACTTAACCCGAGGTATGAGTGTAATTGGTTCCGGAAGTCCGTACTTAACCTGAAGCGTACTTAACCTGAAGCAAACTTTCCCATTGAAAGTAATGAAAAGTGGGTTAATCCGTTCCAGACTGATCTGCAGAGTACTTAAACTGAAAATACTCAAACCAAGGTGTACTTAAACCGAGGTATAACTGTATACATGAAGGAGCGTCTCCACCCCCATCGTTCAGTCCAGACACTGAGGTCCAGCTCTGAGGGCCTTCTGGCGGTTCCCTCCCTGCGAGAAGTGAAGTTGCAGAGAACCAGGCAGAGGGCCTTCTTGGTGGTGGTGCCTGCCCTGTGGAACCCTCCCATCAGATGTCAATGAAATAAACAGCTATCTGAATTTCAGAAGATATCTGAAGGCAGCCCTGTTTAGGGAAGTTTTTAATGTTTGATGTTTTATTCATGTTTCTAATATTCTATTGGGAGTCGCACATCTGAGACCATCCTAAGTGGTTGGGGTCAGAGATGGGAACCAGTTCTCCACTACCATCCTGTTTGGTGAGCTCTCCAAAGAAAGAGAAGCTACTGGAAAAGAGGATCTGCCAGTCTCCTTAAACCAGGCATAGGCAAACTCCGGCCCTCCAGATGTTTGGGACTACAATTCCCATCATCCCTGACCACTGGTCTTGTTATCTGGGGATGATGGGAATTGTAGTTGCAAATATCTGGAGGGCCAGAGTTTGCCTATGCCTGCCTTAAACATTCAGATAACTCTGGCCCCTGGCTGAGGCAACATCTTCCATACCTCAACCAGCAGGGCACCTTGTGAACTGTCCAAGGTCCTGATCTGCCTATTCTCCCCTGGAAGACACTCGGGCAATAGCTACCACTTCCCCTGAGGGTCCCCAAGCCTTGACAGAGCTTGCTTTCTCCTCCCCTCTTCTGCTAGGTCTGCAGCATATCGGATTAGTAAAACATGTTGTTTAAATGAGACCCCCTCCCCCCAAAAAACTCCATGCCCACGAATGAATTGCAGATGCTAATTTCACTCCTTTGTACTTCCCACCCTACATTCTTTGCTGCTGAATGTATTCATGAGGCTCAGTCTGAACACTTCCCTCTCTTTCTTTTCTAGTTACTGTCTTTTGCTAGCGAGATGCAGCTGTCATAATAAAGTGCTCTAACTTATGTGCAAAAGCACACTTGCTCAGGTAGGCTTGGAATAGGAGGGAGGTTGGATCATCCCTTGTATGTGTAGCGCTACTGGGGATGGAGGAGGAAATCTTTTCACAGTGGATGAACCCGAATCCACACTAGGAAACTTGCTTACAGGCTGGAACAGAATTCCCAGTCTGATTATATAGTAATCTGGATTTTGTGTGCACGTACTGTAAATGTGTTTGGTGTAAAACATGTGCAGGAAAAAATAGTACAATGCAGGAAATACATTGAAAAATAAGTATTCTGAATAAAAGTATGTGTGCTTTATAAAACAGTGCATACAAAATGCATAACAACTCAGCGTAAAATATGCCCAACACAAGTCAAAATGATCCTATGACTGAGCCTTAGCAAAACTGAAATGTGATGCAATTATATTGCTCAATACATCCCTAAGACATCTAAAAGGGTTTTTAAAAAAGACAATAGGATTTTAAGTCTGGGTCTTAGGCTTGATTGAGATAATACCAAATCATTTTAGTGGTAAGTGGGTTTGTGCCCTCTCCACATCCCCATCAAGTCTTCCCACACTTTTGTGATAAATCATGATAAACTCTTGTTAGAAACTTTTGCAACTTGAGTGAATTGGACTGGAATAATCACTTTCAATTTCTGGAATTCAAAGGCTTTATCCATGCAGGAACTATTTACAGGATTAGTGGAAATGACAGAGAGAAAATAGCAGACTTCTTGGAGAGAACATCAACAAAATGGCTCAGCTTTTAGGGTAGAGCTAACTTATACAGAAAGGCTACAAACAAGTGCTGGCTAGATTGCTAGACCAAGAGTGCCCTTGTATGGTTTGAAGTAACTCATGCATTAAGTCCAGAAAAAGGAAGTGTATTTGCTTCTCTCCAACAGCTCCTACATTTGCACTATGCTGCCATGGAAAGCTTAGATGATATACAATAACTTTTAAGCAAAATTATAACAGCAGTAGAAAATCCCTAATACCACCCATATACAACTAAGTCCAGTACCATCTAGTGACTAAGCCTTATAATGACACTATCCATGCACACACAGATGATGGTTTGTGGTTTCCAATTAGTTACTACTGTCTGTTAAAAAAACCCCAGAGGAATTAAAAGAGTTGGGGAAGGAGGCAGTGTTCATTTACAAGACTTATTCATATAATGTCAAACCATGGTATGATGTTATTGCTGAATCAATCCTTAGCGGAGCAAGATTTATGTAAAATATGTCTTTAGGTAAAGTCACAGTTTTCATCTTCACAGCTGCAGTATGGGCACAATAATATGTGATCTTCCTTAAGAGACTGTTGTGCTGATTGCTAAAACAATATATGTAAATTGCTTTGAATATTCTGTACAAATGATACTATATAAATGATGAGCATGATCACCATTGTCAATATGATACTGCCACCTATTTTGATCTGACAATTGGACAGGGAAATGGATTAAGCTATTTTCACCTCTCCCTTCCAACCACCTTACTGCCTTGTGGTCACTAAGTTGGATGGGCTTTGATAAAATAAGTATTTCCATACCCATGAAAGGTGGCATCCAGTCTCTCTGTGTGTGATAATAGAAGTTACTGTAAGTGTACAGTACTAGACTTTCATTCTCCTTATCTTTAATGACAAGTTGCTTTCAGTAAGTTTAATTGGCATAGTCCTTGTCACCCCAAAAAACTTTTAACATAATAGCGACTGCAGACTTGCCTTCTCCATCTTGGTGACCTCAAGAGGGCAAGTGGTTTGGCTGTCTGTAGTTCTGTGCTAGACTGCTGATAACAGGCCCGAGTCTCTGTCAGGGGAAAGGGTGGGAGGAGGAGGAGGAGGAGGAGGAGGAGGAGGAGGAGGAGGAGGAGGAGGAGGAGAAGAAGAGGAGGAGGAGGAGGAGGAGGAGGAGGAGGAGGAGGAGGAGGAGGAGGAGCAAATCAGGTGCTGTAAACACTGAGCCTATTAACCTTAATCATTGCACAGCAGCAGAACCCTCCTTTTATGAAATAATTTCAGAAATAAAACCAAAGAGATTCTTTGTGAAACAATTATTTAGGAACTAAGCAGCAGCTGATTGAAACCCAGTACTTAGTTGAACAGTTGGCTACGGATAATTCAGCACCCCTTCCTATCAACAGCACCCATCTGTCCCTCGTCATTGCATGCAGACATATCCCCCCAAAACACACACACACACACACACACACACACACACACACACACACACACACAAAATGAGCAGTTGGAATGATCAAACACATTCTGTAACACCTCAGCAGCTGAGCCAATGGTCAGGGATTGCTCATCTCAGTTTATGGGAGCTAGAACTCATGCAGCCAACAGCAAAGGAGCTTTCAAACTCTGCAGCCGGTGTTTAGCTCTGGTGTCTCCCCACCTTTTTGCCAAGTTTTCTCTCTGTGTTCCCCCCCTCCCAGAGAAATTAGAAAACTCTGTTTTTTTAAAAAAACAAATCTGTGTGCTCTGTACTTCACTTGGATACTCCTTTTGCCTCCAGCAATTCAATGTGGGCTCCTTCAAAAACAGAAAAATAAAGATTACAATGCTTGGCATTTATATGAGGGGTCAAGGTGTCGTTAAATGTTCATTCCTATAGCACCAAAGCATAGTTTTGTATAACATCTGAACCAGACATAATCTGCCACCATTCTGGTAACATAGGGAACAACCTTATGGTCAATCAAGTTCAGCATTGTCAACACATCATTTTTATAAGTTATAAAAGTCCCAAGCTTCGTGCAATTTTTTAAATAGACAACCTACAGCTTAACTTATAAGAATAGAATACGGCAAATCTGATAACTGTTTTCCCATGACTTTCTTGAGGCCCATTCTGTTAATTCGAAATAAAAACCATTCATTTTTAATAATGAAAACTTTGACTGAAAAATATAAGGAGAGTGCTATTGGGTCCAAATCCTGCTTGTGGATTTCCTGCAGGCATCTGGTTGGCCACTGTGAGAGCAGGCTACTGGACTAGATGGGCCATTAGCCTCCTCCACCAGGGCTATTTTTATGCATGCTTTAGTTGAGATTCCTGCATTGCAGGGGGTTGGTCTAGATGACACTCAGGGTCCCTTCCAACTCTACAATTCTATGAGTCTATATTCAATAATAAAATATCAGTCAAAGTGTCAAATGGCTTATTAGACCATTTAACCAGATTGCTTGGCGGTGGAGCACAGCTAATCCATACTGGTTTGTGCAAACAGAGCTGGGCAAATACAACTGTACTGTGTAGAGTGTGTTGCTGTTTTATATACTGCAGCAGTTGCTTACAAACTTTGGGGTCCTTTAACTGGAGACTTGGCTTTCTGAAGCTCAGAGACCCAAATTCTGAAAATGTAATAAATTATGCAGATTGCACGCATTGTGCCAATTTAATTTTTGCTCTATATCTGCCACAATGCTACAGTCATGCCTTTATCTTATACTGAGGCTACAATTTTGCATGGAATCAGATTGTACATTTGCCCTGCAAATGTGCTGCAGTAGCAAAAGGAAAGATGAAATGGGACTTAGGGAAGGAAGGGGCTACATAAGAACAGAACAAAAACTCCATTGGATCTGGCCAATGACGCGTTTAGTCTAGCATCCTATTCCAGCAGTTGTCATCCAGGCTGTTCCCTTCTTGTGAATTCCAGGAACTGGTACTCAGAGACATCAGCAGTGAGCACTGGGCATTTTGGTAAAAGGCGGAGATGCTAACAGGAGGTGGAGGCGCAGCCAATGACAAGAGGAGCCAACTGATTCTAGTTTTGTCCCCATCCTCCTCCTCCTCTGCTCTGCTTCTGCTTTCTTCCCACCCAGAGCATCCCTGTCCTCTGTCTGCCCCTCCAGAGCCAGTGTGTCACGTGGGGCTGGGTCTCGATTGTGGCAACCTCCCCTCCTCGCCTGCTTTCCAACAACCACTACGAGCTGCTCAAGGGAGGAGGCTGGCAGTGGTGGCCATGGATAGACAATGGGATGCTCCCTCTTAGCATAGCTGCCAAGCTCCGGCCTGATAAATAAGGGACTGGACCGGAAGTAGCAGACCGGAAGTAGCGCTGCCGCCATTTTGAAACTGGGCGGAGCATGCTCAGAAGCTACTTTTGATGCTGCTCTGCCCTGTTCCAAAATGGCCGCCGCACCAGAAGTCACGCTGCAGCCATTTTGGAACTGGGCAAAGCAGCATCAAAAGTAGCTTCTGAGCATGCTCCGCCCACTTCCAAAATGGCCGTCGCACCAAAATTAAACCGGGGAAAAACAAAAAAAATCCATTTTTTTGGCTGGGGAAAGCTGGAAAAACGGGGGTTTCCCGGGGAATATGGGAGACTTGGCAGCTGTGCCTCTCAGCCACTGCAGCTGCCATTGTCATGGCTCAGGAAAAGCAGTGGATAAAATTTTCCTCTCTGACATCAATGGCACTGGCACTTGGAGTGGCAGGAGAAATTGGAACACTCCACAATCAAAACAGAAGCTGGGATTGTTTTCATAATTCTGGGACTGTCCCTGGATAATCTGGGCACTTGGATGGTATGCTGGAATCCCAATACAGTAGTACCTTGAGTTACAAAAGACTCAGGTTAGAAACGCTTCAGGTTACAAACTCCGCTAACCTGGAAGTGTTACCTCGAGTTGAGAACTTTGCTCCAGGATGAGAATGGAAATTGTGTGCCGGCGGTGCAGCAGCAGCAAGAGGCCCCATTAGCGAAAGCACGCCTCTGGTTAAGAACAGTTTCAGGTTAAGAACGGACCTCTGGAAAGAATTAAGTTCATAACTAGAGGTACCACTGTAATAACAGAATTTATAACCAATCTCTTATTACCATGGTAAAAGGTAAAAGGTAAAGGACCCCTGGATGGTTAAGTCCAGTCAAAGGCGACTATGGGGTTGCAGCTTTCATCTCGCTTTCAGACCGAGGGAGCCGGCATTTTTCCATAGGCAGCTTTCCGGGTCATGTGGCCAGCATGACTAAACAGCTTCTGGTGCAACAGAACACCGTGACAGAAACCAGAGCGCACGGAAACGCCATTTACCTTCCTGCTGCAGCGGTACCTATTTATCTACTTGCACTGGTGTGCTTTCAAACTGCTAGGTTGGCAGGAGCTGGGACTGAGCAACGGGAGCTCACCCCATCGTGGGGATTCGAACCACCAACCTTCTAATCAGCAACCCCAAAAGGCTCAGTGGTTTAGACCACAGCACCACTCACATGAGTTTAATAATAATAATAATAATAATAATAATAATAATAATAATAATAAAGAAGTTCTGTGATACTCTGGAACCAATGCCAAAAACAAAAATCCTGCTCTCTGTAATTGCCTGCAAGCATGAAGATAGAAATGTTCTCCGTATTTCTGTCAACACGATTTGCCACGAACTTTCATGGCTGCCCTGAGTGAGGGATTCTCTCCCCCCCTCCCTCAAGAACAAGTTGGCACACATGTGAGTGATGTCTAATGGTGGCAGGGAATGAGTTTCTGAATAGATTAGCAGGTGACGTCATGGAAGAGAGCCTATTTATCACCCTAATTCAGTGCGAGATTCAATGCGAAGTTTTGATGGATGCATTTTATGGTTTTCAGCCAATCATAATAATGGATCTATTGACTAGCATTTTAGGTGCCCTTTACTCACCCTTCATGACTACACAAGAACAACAAGAGGAGGAAATGTTCGTGCTGGGAGGGAGTCGGGAAGTTTCTACGCGATGCATTTTCACAACTTCAAGACTGTCTTCCAGCTGAGTTTTGAAAGAGTGATGATAGAATGCTGAAAAAAAGGGGGGGAGCACCGCATCTGAACTATAACTCTATTTTTTCTGTCCCCTGAGGCAAAGAAGTTGGGAATATGCTTCTGTTAAAGAGCTGATGAGCAACAGTGGCTAAGGCTCTCAGATATCAGCTGGAAAGTCTGCAGTTTAAATTCTGAGTCACCCATAAGTTCGCTCAGTGAACGAAGGCAAGTCAATATGGATATAATCAACATGACATTGATCTACTTTACAGGGCTGTTGTAACAATTACTGGGGGTCTTAAATGGAAGCATGAAAACCTGGGAGGCTACAGAGTGTAGACAACCAACGAGATGATTTGCAGACTGAAAGGACACTTTTACTTGCTGCCCTGTGATCTTCTGATAATGGATGGTATAGAAATTTAATATGCTTTTAAAATAAAAATAAAATAAAAATTACCCACTCCTACCTTAAAATTCTTAAAACTCCCAGAAGTGCAAGCTGGATTCCAAACCAGAGACCAAATTGCAAACATGCGCTGGATTATAGAGAAAGCTAGAGAGTTCCAGAAAAACATCTACTTCTGCTTCATTGACTATGCAAAAGCATTTGACTGTGTCGACCACAGCAAACTATGGCAAGTTCTTAAAGAAATGGGAGTGCCTGATCACCTCATCAGTCTCCTGAGAAATCTCTATGTGGAACAAGAAGCTACAGTTAGAACTGGATATGGAACAACTGATTGGTTCAAAATGGGGAAAGGAGTATGACAAGGCTGTGTATTGTCTGCCTGCTTATTTAACTTATATGCAGAATTCATCATGCAAAAGGCTGGACTGGATGAATCCCAATAAAGATTGCTGGAAGAAATATCAACAACCTCAGATATGCTGATGACACAACCTTGATGGCAGAAAGTGAGGAGGAATAAAAAAAACCTTTTAATGAGGATGAAAGAGGAGAGCGCAAAATATGGTCTGAAGCTCAACATCAAAAAAACTAAAATCATGGCCACTGGTCCCATAACCACCTGGCAAATAGAAGGGGAAGAAATGAAGGCAGTGAGAGATTTTACTTTCCTGGGTTCCATGATCATTGCAGATGGTGACAGCAGTCACAAAATTAAAATATGCCTGCTTCTTGGGAGAAAAGCAATGACAAACCTAGACAGCATCTTAAAAAGCAGAGACATCACCTTGCCGACAAAGGTCCATATAGTTAAAGCTATGGTTTCCCCAGTAGTGATGTATGGAAGTGAGAGCTGGACCGTAAAGAAGGCTGATAGCTGAAGAATTGATGCTTTTGAATTATGGCGCAGGAGGGGACTCTTGAGAGTCCCATGGACTGCAAGAAGATCAAACCTATCCATTCTGAAGGAAATCAGCCCTGAGTGCTCACTGGAAGGACAGATCCTGAAGCTGAGGCTCCAATACTTTGGCCACCTCATGAGAAGAGAAGACTCCCTGGAAAAGACGTTGGGAAAGATGGAGGGCACTAGGAGAAGGGGACGACAGAGGACGAGATGGTTGGACAGTGTTCTCGAAGCTACGAACATGAGACTGACCAAACTGCAGGAGGCAGTGGAAGACAGGAGTGCCTGGTGTGCTATGGTCCATGGGGTCACAAAGAGTCGGACACAACTAAATGACTAAACAACAACAACTGGATTTGCATTTCCCGAAATGATGTTTGTACCAAAGCACAACCATCCATTGAAATTTGCACTTTTCTGAATTTTGCAATCCAGTTCTCCAACCAATGACGGGAAAGATGGAGGGCACAAGGAGAAGGGGATGACAGAGGACGAGATGGTTGGACAGTGTTCTTGAAGCTACCAACATGAGTTTGACCAAACTGCAGGAGGCAGTGGAAGACAGGAGTGCCTGGCGTGCTCTGGTGGTCCATGGGGTCACGAAGAGTCGGACATGACTAAACGACTAAACAACAACACCTTAAAACACCCCTACACACAGAGACTAATTGAGCCAGTGTGGGGTCGTGGTTAGAGTGTTAGGCTAGGATGTGGGGCAGCTGGGTTCAAATCTTGCTCAGCCACAAAACTCACTGGGTGAACTTGGGCCAGCCACACTCTTTCAGCCTGACCTACCTCACTGGGTTGTTGTGAGCATTAAAAAATGGGGAGGGTCAGAAGCACACATGCCACCTTGAGCTCCTTGGAGGAAACGAGGAAGGTATAAATGTAATAAATACATAAATATGATTATGTTCCTAGTTGATCTCAGAGAGTGCTGTGGAATGTAGGAAACAAGGCAGTATATCTAACTATGTTGAGTCAGAGTCATATTTCCCTTGGCAAACTACCAGTACCATATGCTACTTGTTCAGCTAATGGAGATGGTGCTTATTTAATTCAGTAGAAACTAGACTTCAAGCTGAGGAGGATTTGATTTTCAGCCGTAACCTACAATTAATACGTAACTTTTCCTTTTCTTTTTTTTTTGGCACTCAGTTTTTAGGAGATCGCTGTAATTACATTGTGATATCCACCCCTACCCCCAAGCTCAGCACTTGTCCCAATGATATTCTTGGCTAGGAAAGGCCTGATGACACAAATCTGGGGATCAGTAATGGCATATCTAAGACGGGTTAGTGTTGAAAGCTGGAGGAGAATATCTTCAAATTATTCACTTACGATGGGGTGAAAATTAATGCATCACAAACCTTCAGCTTAGAAAGCCCAAGAGGTTTGTTTGCAAGGCTGGATAGCTCAGTTTGTTAGAGTGTGGTGTTGATAACACCAAGGTTGCAGGTTCAATCCCCATACGGGACAGCTGCAGATTCCTGCATTGCGGGGGTTGGACTAGATGATCCACAGGGTCCCTTCCAGCTCTACAAGTCTATGAAATAAGGTGGAGAATATTCCATTGTGGGGTTTTTGTTTTTTTGGGGGGGGGAGTGGCCCTCCAAAAAGGCTTATTGATCTCACCTTTATCAGGATATTTATTGACATAGGAACACATGAAGTTGTCTTCTGCTGAGTCACACAATTGGTCCACCTGGAGATGCTGAGGATTGAATTTGGGATCTTCTGCAGGAAAGGAAGATTTTTCCACCACTGAGCGATGGCCCTTCTCCAAAACATGCTCCCATAGCAGGCATTGAACCTGGGTTCCGATGGTGAACATACCAAATTATTCGACCGCCAGGGAATATGATAGGAGATGAGAAGGAAAAGGGTCTTCTCTACTGAATGTTGACTTCATGCTCTGCGTGAGTATTGATAAAGCGACCGATGTATTAAGGAGGGTTATCGACAGCTCCCTGGGAGGGCCCTGAACACAGGCCTGCAGCAGGGTTTCTGTTAGTTCAGGAAAGAGAGGGAATGGGGAGGATGGGCTATATTTAGGGGTTGGAGCACAGCTAATCTATGATGCCTGAATACAAGGTGGGAAGAAGTTCTCACCTCCTGCGTGCTACTTTCAAGCAAGGGACAGATTAAGGGGTCTGGCCTGCATTCCTGGCCAGCTGCCCGGTATGTCGCCCCCATTAGATGTAGTGGAGGCTGGTCCAGATGAGCAAACAGGACTCTGCCCCAGCAACTTCAGGACGCCCTCAGATGCCTCCACCTGCCTGACTTCCGAGGATGACTGTGCAGGGAGAAGAATGAGGAGAAAGCTAGAAAGAGTTGGTTCTGCCTGCCAATAGCTCTGGCACCACCGACTGTTGGGCTTCTTCCCCACCAGTCCCAATGGGGTGCAGTTACCTAAGGGATCACACTGTGTTTGTGGGTGATGTCATAGAATCCTAGAATTACAGAGTTGGAAGGGACCCCCAGGGGTCATCTAGTCCAACCTCCTGCAATGCAGGAAGCTCAGCTAAAGCATCCATGACAAATGGCCATCCAACTTCTACTTAAAAACCTCCAAGGAAGGAGATTCCACAACCTCCCGAGGGAGACCATTCTACTGTCGAACAGTTCTTACTGTCAGAAAGTTTTTTCCTGATGTTTACTCAGAATCTACTTTCTTGTAACTTGAAGCCAGAACTTACCCTCCAGAACACGAGAAACCAAGTTTGTTCCCTCTTCCATATGACATGACAGCCCTTAAGATATTTGAAGATGGCTATTATATCTCCTCCCAGTCTCCTCTTTTCCAGGCTAAACTCACCCAGCTCCTTCAACCGCTTCTCATAAGACTTGGTTGCCAGACTCTTGATCATCTTGGTCGCCCTCCTCTGGACACATTCCAGCTTGTCAACATCCTTCCTAAATTGTGGTGCCCAGAAGTGGACACAGTACTCTAGGTGTAGTTTGACCAAGGCAGAATGGAGTGGTACTATTACTTCCCTTGATGTCCATGGATGTATCAAGCCTGTGCAGCTGAGAGGCATCCAAGAACAAGTTACTGTTCAAAAACCCTGGAGAAAAAACAACACTTGGTGATGGTGGCATAGTAAGTTTCCCTTGCTGAGCTCTTGTGCATTAAGAAAAATAAAATAAAAATGAAATTTACCCAAGGCTTTTAGTTTTAAGGGAAAGCAATTTAGGTGAAATGTATTTATGGTAATTTCCTAGTAAGTGTGTTTTCAACTGAACAACTGCCAAAATCTCCATTCCCCCCCTTTCTTCCCCCTCCCTCATATTTTGAGACATCTTCACTTTGCAGCCCGGCTTATTTTCATAACTACTCAGCTTTCTGCCTCTTGTTTCCTAGGCTGTTATTCAAATTACATATATTCCCGTTATTATTTCCATCATTTAGCATGCATTTGACAGAGATCTTATTTTTATGCTCTCTTGCCCTGCCAAATGCGCTAACTGTTCTTTTTCATTGGGGGTAGGGCATGGCGGGGGGGGGGAATATATAACATAAAAAGAAAAGAAAAAAAATACCAATGCTTTTTATTTTTTAAAGAAATGTACGAGTCCGTATGTGTTTGTGTGCGCTGGCGAGCTTCATAAAACGAAATGGCTAAGTATGATAAAGCTATATCTCTTGACTTTAATAGCTAGTTATTTCAAGTATTATCTCTGGGATCTCAATTCCCAGCAAACGAAACACCCACATCCAGGTATTCTGAGGCACAGGCCACATTTGCAACATACACTTAGTCGCAGTATGATACAGCCTTAAACAGCCCAGCAAAGAATCCTGGGAAATGTAGTTAGTTAAAGAGTACTTTAGAGACTCCCATTCTCCTATTCCCAGAGTGGTTTAACAGCCAATCCTTCTTCCCAGGGAACTGTGGGAATTGTAGCTTGGGGAGGGGAGGAAGAGAGGGTCTCAGCTCTCAGAATTCTTTTGGGGAAGCCATGATGGTTTAACGTGGTGTGGCGCTGTCTTAAATGACTCAGGTGAATGTGGCCACGGTAACCTTAGGTCGAACATCCAGTCGAACAGTTTCACTAGCATGCAGTGGAATGTCCTCTTCCACTTCACTCTTCGCATGTGTAGCACCCCTATACACATCACTTGGGAAGACAGACGAGCTAATGCCAGTGTACTGGAAGAAGCAAAGATCACCAGTGTCAAAGCAATGATTCTTCAACATCAACTTTGTTGGACTGGTCATGTTGTGCGGATGCATGATTATCATCTTCCAAAGCAACTACTCTGCTCTGAACTTAAAAATGGAAAGCGTCAACAAAAGAGGTTTAAAGACTCATTTAAGGTAAATCTTAAAAAATCTTTTAAAATGTAGTATAAACACTGACAACTGGGAAATACTTGCCTGTGAGCGCTCCACTTGGAGAACAGCCTTTAACAAAGGTGTCATGGGCTTTGAAGATGCTCGAACTCAGGATGAAAAGGGAGAAATGCATGCTTGGCAAACCCTCACCGTGACCAACTCCTGCCTGGAAACCTATGCCCCCACTGTGGAAGGACGTGTGGATCCAGAATTGGCCTCCACACTCCACAGTCACTTATGGACTCACTGTTAAAATCATGTTTCTGGAAGACAATCTTACTCGGCTACGAATGATCGCTGGAGGAGGAGGAGGAGGAGGAGGAGGAGGAGGAGGAGGAGAAGAAGAAGAAGAAGAAGAAGAAGAAGAAGAAGAAGAAGAAGAAGAAGAAGAAGAAGAAGAAGAAGAAGAAATGGTCTGGGTGCCCATTAACCTTCTGGAGAATATAGGAGCGAGCACAGGGAGAAAAAACGGAGGGGAAGTTGTATTGGGCAACCAAAATTGCTTTCAGTAGTGGAACTTTTCAGCTAGAGATAGCCCCTTGTCTGGATGGCTGCCCATCATGTAAAGCATAGGAGCAAACTCCTAGCGGTCAAGGTCCCTTTGCCCCCCTATAAAAGAGTTGAGGGTGCCCCCTCAAGTTAATGGGCACTGCCATTCAAGTGGTGTGTACATGCCATGTCACGTGATCAATTATGCAGGGCGGCACTTACCTGGGCCCCACAATATTTTATTCAAGTTGGCACCCCTGCTGTGAAGGTTTCCAGGTCCATTGGGTTCATTACCTTATGAAGTGGGAAGGTGACCAATCAGCTGCTCACAGGAAGTGATGAAATGTGGGCTGTATGTTGGGCTGCATGGATACAGAGCTTTTCTTCAGATAAAGCAAGATCCGGGAAGGAAGAAGGAAGACTCTGGATTTCAGTGGAGACCAGAGTGGAGCTGCTTCTTCACCCACCAAAGTGGGTTATGTCTTGAAAGTCGGGATGATGAGGCCCGTGGACATTGTTGGAAATCTCACCCACCAGGCAGCAACAGTGCAAATGCATGGAGAAAAAGAAAACATGAGTGATATTGAATGTTAGTCATGCTGTGAGTCAAGTTAGGTGATTTTAACGCTCTGCGTTGACTAGCACTGGGATATCATGCCACAGGGCAATTTAGGAAGAACGTAGACAATGTCCTTATACCAAATCAGATCATTGGTCCATCAAATTCAACATTGTCTACTTGGAAAGCAGATGTTCCACCTACCGAGCTCCAAGTCCTTTCCTTTAAGCAGCTATGTGCCTCACTTGTTAGCTCTGCAGCAGCAAACGTTCTCGGATTCTTAATTATTTTTATTTAGGAATGATTTCTCTCTTTGGTAGCGGGATCAGCAGTGGTGAAAACAAAAGCTAAGGCTCTGGCTGTGTGCATCTTCAATTAATTAATTGATTAATTAATTCTGGAATTTATGCCCCTCTTCCTAACCAAAGCTCTCCAAACGGGTTACAGCTACTGCAGCAACAACTTCTACAATAGAATAGTAAAACACCCCACCACAACACAATTAAGTGAGTCTTAAAATGTCAGCACACAATGAATCAGCAGCAGGAAACCATAAAAATCAATTTCAGAATACAGCCACATATAAGTAATCAAATTGGTTATGACAAGGAGGCAGACTTAATAAAAAAGGAACCATACACTGTAGTTAGATGTCCAGGCAAGCCTCTGTGGATAGGACAATGCATACTTAGGGTGCCACAACAAAGTAGGCCCTATCCCAACAAAGTTAGGATAGATGTCACCCCTCAGATGTTGAATATACCCCTGATCTTCCCCAGAGGATTTTTTGGAGAAGGGATTCCTGAAGTTAAGCAGGATTCAGTCAGTTTAGGTCTTTAATTATATACGCAGCTTACTTTTAATGAGTCAGACTATACGATGAGTCCTGAAAGCAACATAGGCCACCCACCCAGACACTGACCAGGCACAAACTTGCTGAGTAATGTGGTGGCCTCATGCGCCTTCCAACCAACTCCACTGGTGCCAGTTGTTAAGCCATAGGCCTGAACAACAGGGGGTATCTTAGGTGAACACCTGAACGTTGTCCACGTGGAGGACAACGTTATTATCCACTAGTCTAGGGGAAGCAAATGTGTTGACCTCTTTATGTTGCTGGACTACAACTCCCATCATTCCTGACCAGCCTGGCTGGGGCTGATGGGAGCTATAGCACAAGCATCCCCAAACTTCGGCCCTCCAGATGTTTTGGACTACAATTCCCATCATCCCTGACCACTGGTCCTGTTAGCTAGGGATCATGGGAGTTGTAGGCCAAAACACCTGGAGGGCTGCAGTTTGGGGATGCCTGCTATAGTGCAACAATTTTGGGGGTGGGGGGGATTCACACTGGCTACTCCTGATCTACTCCAACCCCCGATCAATGCAGGCAGTTGAGAGCTAGAGCATCTCCAACAGTGGTTGTCTATCTAGCATTTACTTCTGGGACTAGCCTAGCATATCTTCCTATGATACTAGGAAGAAAGCTGAAGAAGAAGCTGAAGAAGCTGAAGAAGAAGAAGAGGAAGAGGAAGAAGAAGACGACAACAAGGACGAAGGGAGGAGGAGGAGGAGAAGACAAGGATGAAGGATGAAGGGAGCAGGAGGAGGCGGAAGAGAAGGATGAAGAGAGGAGGAGGTGGAAGACAAGAACGAAGGGAGGAGGAGGAGGAGGAGGAGGAGGAGGAGGAGGAGGAGGAGGAGGAGGAAGAAGAAGAAGAAGAAGAAGAAGAAGAAGAAGAAGAAGAAGAAGACAAAAAGACCTATTTGTCAACAGCCATTCTGCTCTGCACTACCACCAATAACAGCAGAGGCTCCATTTTGTGGCTCGCTTTGACCTTGGGTAGTTCAGTCGGCATCAGATCAACAGCCTTCCCTGCCAATTTCTACACCCATAATAGAAAGCTCCTACCCCGTGTGAGCGCATCCCGCTGAAGATGTGCCAATGGAAGTAATTATGTGATGATACTATTTAACGTTGGCTAAAATACTCTCCCCAGGTTCTTTCAGACCCTGTGTCTTATATCTTGTTGAAGCAATTTTATACCATGCCTTTCAAGTACTGTAATGGCCACTTGCATTGACAGAATCCTCGTAAAAAAGAAGACCGAGACCTCGCTCATGAAGTGCTATTGATTTTTCCTTTTCCTCTCCCCCCTCCTTCCCCAAGTCCCTTCCAGAGTTGCCAAAGATACAACACTGTTGTTAAAGAGAGAGAGAGGCGTCACATTGGCCTTCAATACCGCAGGAGGGTTCCTGTGTAAGCAAGCCATCAATGGGTTGTGGCGATAAATAATGCATTTGGGTGTTCGCGGGCCGTATTTGGGTTTTGTCAGCTTTATGTGACTCAGCACTCACTCTGGCCCAATGTTTTCTTTTGTGTTTTCCACAGGTTGCAGGAAATTGTTTCAAGCAGAAGAGGAAATCTGTCACTGCCGCATGGCTATGCAATGAGGTCAAGGAAGAAGACAAAGAGTGTTGCTTTAAGTTGATGTCGTCCACAAGTATCGATGGGGAAACCACCTCCCTGTAAACTTATTTCATGGACATATTGCATGTCGCAGTGAGGGACCAATTTTTGATGGGTGGTAGCAGCTAGGCTTCCAACTAATCCAGAATGCAGCAGCTAGACTGGTGACTGGGAGCGGCTGCTGAGACCACATAACACCGGTCCTGAAAGACCTACATTGGCTCCCAGTATGTTTCCGGGCACAATTCAAAGTGTTGGTGGTGACATTTAAAGCCCTAAACAGCCTCGGCCAGTATACCTGAAGGAGCGTCTCCACCCCCATCATTCTGCCTAGACACTGACATCCAGCGCCGAGAGCCTTCTGGCAGTCCCCTCGCTGCAAGAAGCCAAGTTACAGGGAACTAGGCAGAGGGCCTTCTTGATAGTGGCACCCACCCTGTGGAACGCCCTCCCACCAGATGCCAAAGAGAACAACAACTATCTGACTTTTAGAAGACATCTGAAGGGAAGCTTTCAATGTTTGACGGACTATTGTATTTTGATATTTAGTTGGAAGTCACCCAGAGTGGCTGGGGAAACCCAGCCAGATGGGTGGGGTATAAATAAATAAATTATTATTATTATTGTTATTGTTATTATTAAAAGGTGGACCTGCCTACCCATTCTGCAATGTTCGGAAAAATACGTGAGCCGAAACACAGCCTGCCTTCCAAATTCGTACTCCTCTGACTTTTGCATTGAACTTCACCAGCCGAGTATGGCAAGTTATATGTGTAAATATGTACAGACCACCCCCCAATTTACCTGGGGGTTACATTCCAATGCACCACATATTTAAGTGAAATCGTGTATATTTGAAATACCATGAAAAAAACCTGCAAACACCCTGTTCTGCCTGTTGGGAGAGCACTCTGGGCTATCTGTGGAGAACTGAACTGAAAATTGGAAAAATGATAAACCGACAGCAACTGAAACTTGCAGATCTATAGGATCATAGAATTGTAGAGTTGGATGGTCTCCCCAGGGTCATCTAGTCCAACCCTCTGCAATGCAGGAATCACAGCTACAGAATCCCTGACAGTTGGCCATCCACCCTCTGCTTAAAAACCTCCAGTGAAGGAGAGTCCATCACCTTCTGAGACAGTCCATCCCTCTCTCCTGAAGAGGTCTTACCCTAAACAGAAGGATTCCTGAACTCACCCTTATCACTACTATGATTTGATATTCTGAACAATGACTGACTGGCTTCTTTTTTCCTTTCCACACACTTTCTTCCCTCCCCACCCCCAGGAGAAACAAGTGTGCAAATCAGAAAACAACTTGGCAATTCCTTACGATGACAATATTGAGATATTTCCCTACAAGTTACCCATAGACAATTACAGCTGTCGGTACCGTTCTCTTGCCATGGAAACTTTTGTTTTGCCGAACAATTGATCTTCTTATCAGATCCACTCATTCCCTTGTTGTAGTAAATGAACAATGGTACGTCTGAGAGAGAAATTCAAAGTGCATCATTTATCTTCCCCTATTTTCAATTAGGCCGAGTAAAGTGTAAGTCAGTTCCAGGCTACACTATGGGAGCCGAGTAGGTAAATTTATTACACCACTAGAGTGCTAATCTTAGCAGATGGTGGGGAGAGAAAAAAAATACTTCCAGCATGAAATATGCTAAAGCAGTAAATCCAAAACAAGGTGGATGTTATCAACTAATACCTCCCCGGTGTGAGGTAAAAAATCCTACATGACAACTCAGCATTCTCGTACACTCTGGGTGGATGTTGCTGGATACGGGATACTCTCTGGGAAGAGAAACACAAGCACAATGAGGATAAAAGGCACCCAGTGGGCTGTTTAAACTATGTCTAATGAAGGAGACGGGCACATTTGGCTTTGGAATTTTCTCTCTCCTTCCCCTAGACAGCCATTCCCCCCCCCCTTTGCCTACAGCTAAAGGGGGAGACACTTAGGACGGAAGCTTTTATTTTTACCCATCACCAAAATGAGAAAGCATGATACCAGTGTGGAGAGGGGAAATAAGAAATTTCTCCGAAAAAGTGAAGGGTCACGTGTTAAGAGAGTAGGAGAGTTATTCGTATGGAGAAGTGTAGGAAGTAGAGTCTGCCAAGGATCAATATCGGGGCCTGTGCATTTTAACAAGTTTCATACACTGTGGACTAGGGATGATGGAAATTATAGCCCGAAAACAGCTGGAGACCCAAGTTTGGGAAACACTGAACGAGAGTTAGGGGTAGACAGTGAGGTGGCCCAGTTTGTTGATGATAATGAATTGTTCAGGGCTGTTGGGAGAAGAAGAGATTGCAAAAGAACCTCACCAGGCTGAATGAGTGATTGGTAGAACTGCAAATGCAATATGACCCCCCAATATCTCATTCCTGAACTGAGAATTTTTTTTGATCAGGAATGAGATATTGGGGCCATATTGGATAGCTCAGTGAAGATGTTGACCCAGTGTGTGGTGGCCGTTGTAAAGGCAAGTTCTACACTAGAGATCATTAGGAAAGGAATTGAAAACAAAACCGCCAATATCATAAGGGCATTATGCCAACCTATGGCGCCAACTGTACTCGGAATACTTTGTACAGTTCTAGTCACCTCATCTTGAAAAGGATATTGTAGAGTTGCAAAAGGTCCAGAAAAAGGAAACCAAAATGATCTAGGGGATGCATGGACTTATTTTAACTTTGCAAACCTATGGATGTTGTGATTTTTAATATATATAGAAAGGGGGGAGGGGAACCATGAACACCATCTTGAGCTCTTTGGGGGAAAGGTGAGATATAAATGTAATAATTAATTATAAAAAATGCAAATAAAAAGCAACACTTGTCCCTTAGGGTTATTTATTTGTAAGATTTCTGACCTGCCCATCGTCAGAAGGTCTCTAGGTGGGTTACAACAGTAAAATATACACTTGTAAAACAACAACAACAACAACTATTTATACCCCACCCGTCTGGCTGGGTTTCCCCAGCCACGCTGGGCGGCTTCCAATAGAACATTAAAATACAATAATATATAAAACATTAAAATCTTCCCTAAACTGGGCTGTCTTCAGATGTCTTCTAAAAGTCTGGTAGTTGTTTTTCTCTTTGACATCTGATGAGAAGGCGTTCCACAGGGCGGAAGCCATTACCGAGAAGGCCCTCTGCCCGGTTCCCTGTAACTTAAAACAAATAAGAAATTTATGGAAACACAGACTTGTAGGGGTTAAAACAAATAAGAAAGTTATGGAAACACAGACTTGTAGGGGTTGAAGGAACCACAAAGATAATCCAGTCCAACTCCCTGTGATTCAGGAATCTCAGCTAAAGCATCCATGACAGATGGCCATCCAATCTCTCCTTAAAAACTGCCAAGGAAGGAGAGTCCACAACCTCCCAAAGGAGACCGTTCCACTGCCAAACAATTCTTAACATCAGAATGTTCTTCCTGATGTTTAGCCGGAATCTCCTTTCTTGTAATTTGAAGCCATTGGTTCACGTCCTGCCCTGTGGAGCAGGAGAAAACAAGCTTTCTCCTTCTTCCATGTGACAGTCCTTCAGATATTTGAAGATGGCTATCATATCCCCTCTCAGTCTCCTCTTTTCTAAGCTCCTTCAACTGTTCCTCATCAGGCTTGGTTTCCCAACTCTTGATCCTGTCCCGTGGCAATTTACAGACCTGTCCCCAAAAACAGCTTTAAAAAAACAAACCAAAACAAGCAAGTATATATTTTGAAATGACACAGAATGAACACTGTGTTGTATCTTTATCTATTACAAAAATCCTTCCTGCAATTTCATTTGACTATAATATTTTTTTTTTTAAAAAAAAGTCCATGAAAGGCCTACGTTCTTCTATAAAAAATCTTCATTTTGATCTCATAATTTCGCTGGCGGCTTCGCCATTTCTGCATAGTTCATGACTTTCAAAAGCTACTCCTTCTTCATTTGAACCATCTTTTCTTTCTGTTTCTGTGCATATAATATTCTAGTTGCTGTTGTCACAATCCACTTGTCACCTTCTGTCACATTCCACCAGTGATGCTCCATTCATGTGCCCCTAAAAAGTTGTCTGCTTTAAATTTTATTTTCTAGAATTCCTGGCACCATGAACACACCCCTGCCTTTGGATTCTGCACACTACAAAATATTCTCGTTTTTGCCATCTTCGCCCTTTATTATTACTTTTCTCCTAGCGTCTGTTAACAGAAATTGGTATTATATCTAAAACAATTGCTGTTATTAACTAGCTAAGCTGCTGGGATGTTAAGAGAGAGGCTGGTCTGCCTTTTAGTGCATTTTGTTGTAATCATCTCCCAGTTGCCTTGTCGGAAATCAATTCAGGTTCAAAACTGGCTAGAATTCGGAGGTCAAGGCTTTGGCAGACTAAATATTTTATCTTCTGCTCTTGTCTGGAGCTTTTAAAGAGGCATATTGGGGTTTCCCCCTCCACTCGTATCCCATCTGGACAAAAGACGCCGTCCAGGTTAGGACAAGGTTAAAATCAATTATAATCAATTATTAAGAGTCTTCTGTGGCTACACAGCTTAAAAGGGGTTTGTTTAGCTTTCTTTTTTCTGTTTTCTTTTTCTAAAAAAGCCTTGTCAGGTTCTGAAACATGAATGTCTTAGCTGCCAGCAAAAGGTATTTGTTTTTTGGCAGCCCAGACTATATACAGAAACGATATTAAATTCATAGAACCCCTGCATATTATCTTTTGGATATCCATGACTTTGGACAGATAAGGGGTGATCACATTACATTGAATAAGAGTAAAAATAAATATTCGAGCTGTAAACACATGCAAAGATTCAGGTGCAACATTCAAGGAGTATACAGTTTGCACACCTGTGCACACAAAGTCTGAGCAGTGCAAAGTGCAAAGCTATACAAACCCATGTGCATGTGCAGGGACTTTGTGTACCTGGGTTCATTGCAACCTGTAAACCAGCCTTCTGGGCACCCAAAGAGTTGAGCTCTACACTTGTAGAGTGATTCACATGTAATGTTCAGTAGGTATAGCCTGATTCCATGTGTACAGCTCTACCTCTCTTTCAAATCAGAACCAGTGAAGGCGGTGAAGGTCCTCTGTGAGTGCCTGGAGGCGGTTGGAGGATGGATGGCGGCTAAAAGATTGAGGTTGAATCCTGACAAGACAGAAGTACTGTTCTTGGGGAAAAGGAGGCGGGCAGGTGTGCAGGACTCCCTGGTTCTGAATGGGGTCATTGTGCCCCTGAAGGACCAGGTACCCAGCCTGGGAGTCATTTTGGACTCACAGCTGTCCATGGAGGTGCAGGTTAATTCTGTGTCCAGGGCGGCTGTCTACCAGCTCCATCTGGTACGTAGGCTGAGACCCTACCTGCCCGCGGACTGTCTCGCCAGAGTGGTGCATGCTCTAGTTATCTCTCGCTTGGACTACTGCAATGCGCTCTATGTGGGGCTACCTTTGAAGGTGACCCGGAAACTACAACTAACCCAGAATGCGGCAGCTAGACTGGTGACTGGGAGCGGCCGCTGAGACCACATAACACCGGTCCTCAAAGACCGTAGACGCAACTTTCGGTGTCGCTTTGCCCATCTATGGGCACTGAAAATGGCCGCCGCCGGCTTCGAAAGTGACGTCTACGCATGTCCGGAAGTGCGTAGACGCAACTTCCGGTGTCGCTCTGCCCATCTATGGGCACCAAAAATGGCCGCTGCCAACACCAGAAGTCGCATCTACGCACTTCCGGACATGCGTAGACATGATTTTCGAAGCCGGCACCGGCCATTTTCGGTGCCCATAGATGGGCAAATCGGGGGGGGATGGACACCAGCAGGAGAATAACGGGAGAATAACGGGAGACGACGTGATACGGGGGACCACCAGGAAAAGGTAATAAAAAATGGGGGTTTCCCGGGGAAACGGGGTACTTGGCAGCTATGGTGATGCTAACACAGTGGTTTGAATTCAGCCCTGGAAGGAACTCCATCCTCTCTCAAGACAGACCGATGCCAACAAGAACAGTATTTCCTATGTAATGTCCTGTGAGTATACGCTGTATACAGTAGATGAGCTGTGTGAATCAAAAGCTCTTTCACACAAGCCCTTAGACAGCCTGTACCTGCACTCAGTGTGACTTGTGAACAAGCCTTTGGAAAGCCCTCAGAATGGGAGAGGGGAGAGAGGAAGGGGGAAAGAGGTAGAAGTTGGGGGAAGAGGTAGAAGTTGGGGGAAGATAGTTTGGTCCATGATAGAGAAGGGGGAAAACTTGTTATTGTGTCTGAGCCATTAGACGCTAGGGAGCGATTTATAATTTGGCAAGCCCAGTTAGTTTTTCAAGATTTTATGCCAATTTTACTCCCTTGCTCACTATCTAAATGCTAATTTTACAATGTGGTTGTGGATTCTCTCCCTCTCTCCTTCTCTCTCTCTCTCTCTCTGAATATATATATATATATATATATATATATATATATATATATATGCATACATGCATACATCCTCCAGTCCACAGTGTTTTCCTAGGGCTGTTAAAAATATCTTAAGTCACTTCCTATTAAATTAGGGATGGATGAGTTACTTTACATTACATTACACATCTTCAACTGTGGTGTACAGAGGCTGAGAGCCGGTCTCATCCTCTCTTGCCTGACAGTCGCCAACTCTGCATCCTGAGTGGGGTTTCAATTGATTGCTTTTCCCTCCCTAGGAAAGATTCTGCTCAAAGCTCCCCATGGGCCACCTTCATTTCTATGCCCTGCTAGGTCTCCGCTTAACAACGTCACAGAGCGCACAGTGGGATCTGAGTGCTGGCACCTGAACAATCTCCTCCTAATATTATGAATGCCTTTTCCTGAACTAGTTCAGCTAACATTTGTGGCATCTCAGACAGAAGATGTTTCATCGGGGAAGCAATCCGTAGTGGACACATAGAATCATAGAGTTGGAAGAGACCACAAGGGCCATCCAGTCCAACCCCCTGCCAAGCAGGAAACACCATCAAAGCATTCCTGACAGATGGCTGTCAAGCCTCTGCATAAAGACCTCCAAAGAAGGAGACTCCACCACACTCCTTTGGCTGGTAAGCAGCCTTGATATCACCATGCTGCCTGCTACTACGGTAGAACACAGTTTGCGGAGCATAAGGCATGTATAATGGTGACATTCTACCTCAAGCCATGGAGGCAGGATGTCTCTGAATGCCAGTTGCTGAGACTCACAAGTGGGTTGGGTGCGGCTGCACTTGGGTCCAGCTTAAGAATTAGGGCCCGAGTTTGTCTCTTTCCTCTTCCCTCCTCATTCTTTTCCCTTTTGTGCCATGTCTTTTAGTTCACAAGCCTGCAGGCAGGGACTTTCTTTTTATTGACTGCATGTCAGGCTCTGGGGTGCCTTTTCGCCCTAAAAGTAGATTTTAAAAATGCTCGAAATACCTTTAAAAAGGAAAAGAATAGCATGAGGCGCATTTGCAGGCACTGAGCATTGCCCTGAACAGAATATCCTTTTTGTCACTAACAAAATGAGGAAACTGCTTTTTTTCTTCGTCTTCAACCTTGGTACTGCTTATAGGTGACATGGGGATTCGAAATTATATCGCTGGCCGTGAGTTGTGGGAATGGTGGGAAAGGGATTAATTAAGGTGTCATACAAAAGTATTCTGTTGAGTAGATGGCATTGGGGACATAAAGAGACATTGCTAGGCCGACACACACCTGTGTAAAGTTTTATTATTTCCTTAACGCTCTGGACCAGGTCGTACAGTTCCTTTGCATTCCATTATCCATCTGAAATCTGAAGCAATTACCCTGTTCTCAATAGTTTTTTTTTTTTTAAAAAAGAATTGTTATTTTGTTTGTTAGTGTCTAGTTCATTAAGCAGGGTTTTCGAGTTCCTGGTAACAGGATTACTATTGACAATTTCATTAGAACCATAATTCAACCAAAAGTAAGCCTTCCAAAGAGACCTGTCATTGTCCTTCGCTGCAATCCGCCCACTTTGCCATAGACCAGCATTTGCAGCAGACAAAAACTCATTGTTTCTGGGGAGGCCGAGACTTCAGAACCAAACAAGAATTTGCATTATGTCACTTCGCCATGGTCTGCAGAGGCTCGGCATAGCTTTCTGGGGGCAGTTCTCTTTTTGACCTATATGGAGCACTGAAAGAAGCAACATTTGCCCATAGTGATGTCAACACATAGCTAAATGTGCTCTTCTTGGTGAGTTAGGGGTGTATAGGTGTTAGGCGAGGGGTTGTACCTCTGCTGGGGGGGCACATTGGTCTCCTTCTGAGGTAGTTTGTCCACCTTTGGTTCCCACCCGTCACTCAGCTTTCACCTGTGGCTCCTCGAAGCAGTCAGCGTGTGACAGTGGCCACCCCCCAGGAAACGGCTTCCGGTTAAACCAGGGGTGGATAGCCAATGGGTTTAAAATCCTCTGTGAGTTAGGGACTTCCCTTGCATGTGAAGCCAGCCTCTGGTGATGTAAGGAGATAACAACAACAACAACAACAACAACAATTTATTATTTATACCCCGCCCATCTGGCTGAGATTCCCCAGCAACTCTGGGCGGCTCCCAATCGAATGTTAAAAACAATATGGCATTAAATATTAAAAACTTCCCTAAACAGGGCTGCCTTCAGATGTCTTTTAAAAATAGGTAGCTGCTTATTTCCTTGACATCTGAAGGGAGGGCGTTCCACAGGGCGGGCGCCACTACCAAGAAGGCCCTCTTCCTGGTTCCCTGTAACCTCTCTTCTCATAGGCAGGGAAGTGCCAGAAGGCCCTCGGAGCTGGACCTCAGTGTCTGGGCTGAATGACGGGGATGGAGATGCTCCTTCAGGTACCATGCTACCATTCAGTGGATTTGTAACTGGCTGACTGACCGAACCCAAAGGGTGCTCATCAATGGCTCCTCCTCATCCTGGAGAGTAGTGACTAGTGGGGTGCCACAGGGTTCTGTCTTGGGCCCAGTCTTATGCAACATCTTTATCAATGACTTGGATGATGGGCTTGAGGGCATCCTGAGAAAGTTTGCAGATGACACCAAATTGGGAGGGGTGGCTAATACCTCAGAGGACAGGATCACACTTCAAAATGACCTTAACAGATTAGACAACTGGGCCAAAGCAAACAAGGTGAATTTTAACAAGGAGAAATGTAAAGTACTACACTTGGGCAAAATAAAAATGAAAATGAAAGGCACAAATACAGGATGGGTGACACCTGGCTTGAGAGCAGTACATGTGAAAAGGATCTTGGTAGACCACAAACTTAACATGAGTCAGCAGTGTGATGCAGCAGCTAAAAAAACAATGCAATTCTGGGCTGCATCAATAGGAGTATAGCATCTAGATCTAGGGAAGTAATAGTACCACTGTATTCTGCTCTGGTCAGACCTCACCTGGAGTACTGTGTCCAGTTCTGGGCACCACAGTTCAAGAAGGATACTGACAAGCTGGAACGTGTCCAGAGGAGGGCAACCAAAATGGTCAAAGGCCTGGAAACGATGCCTTATGAGGAACGGCTTAGGGAGCTGGGTATGTTTAGCCTGGAGAATAGAAGGTTAAGGGGTGATATGATAGCCATGTTCAAATATATAAAAGGATGTCATATAGAGGAGGCAGAAAGGTTGTTTTCTGCTGCTCCAGAGAAGTGGACACGGAGCAATGGATTCAAACTACACAAGAAAGAAGATTCCACCTAAACATTAGGAAGAACTTCTGTTATCCAGTGAGGCTGAGAGCGGGGTCACATCAGGAGGTGAAAGGCAAACAAAGGCATGATGGAATAAAAAAAGTAAACCAAGTGAACTAGATGTCCAAGAAAACCTCCCTGTGGTCTTCTATTGGGTACTGTGAAAATAGGGTTCTAGATTAGATGGGCCTTTGGCCTGATCCAGCATGGCTCTCTTAAAACTCTTTCAATGGGAGCTCTGCAGTCTGGGTACTAAGTAAGCCCATTCTTTCTCCCCACCAAGTATGGGAAATTGCAGTCAAGCATAACTATGCATAAGTGCTAGTTAGTGCATGAAGGGGTTAAGACCATAGAATTCTGTTCCTAGACTTGGCTAGGTCACCCCCCCCACTTCTCCATGAGGGAGGAAGTGAAGCTTCTTATCTTCCTGTTCCTCACTCTCTCTCTTCGCCATGTAATCCACTAGGATTGGCATGTACCACATGTCTGAAACTATATGCTGTATTTTGGACCCAAGGGTACCCTACCATGTTCTCCTTGCTGCTGCATGGAATAATGCATGAAGCAGACCTTTGATTTAGTAAGTAAATAATTTTAAACTTACTTAAAAGTGTGTGGTCTTTTCATTGCTAGTGAGGGGGACAAGAGTTTTAAAGCAGACTAAATGGGATATGTGAACGGGTTTGACAACCTTTATTCCATGCTATGCTGATGCTTAATTCTGAGAATGCTTTTAACTCTGCTGGGGGCTCGCTCTCTCACTCAAGAGGGGGCAAAGGCCCCGATTTTGAGTCTAGAGGGGGCAAAGGCCCCCGATTTTGAGTCAACTCTATTTTCCATCTCCACACCAAGTACATCCCCCAATGGGGTGGAATGTGGAACAAGGGCCTTCAAGGGCTCAGGTTCATGCAGCAAAACAGGACATAATACATGCAGGACCCTACCAGAACAACAACAACAACAACAACAACAACAATAATAATAATAATAATAATAATAATAATAATAATAATAATAATAATTATTATTTATACCCCGCCCATCTGGCCGGGTTCCCCCAGCCACTCTGGGCGGCTTCCAAAAAAACAGAAATTCTAAAATACAGAAATCCATCAAACATTAAAAGCTTCCCTAAACAGGGCTGCCTTGAGATGCCTTCTAAAGGTCTGGTAATGGCCCATCTCGTGCAGCACCCTGTTTTCTCAATGGCCAGCCGGATAACCACAGGAAGCCCGTAAACAGAAACTGAGCAAAACAGCACTCCCTGCAACTGTGATTCCCAGCAACTAATATTCAGAAGCAGGCAGTCTGTCAGATAACCTGGACCCCAGGCCGCTTTGCATGCTGCTTTGCAGAGGCGTGATTGACAGTCATGATACTGTCAACTAGAAATAGTGGATTCACTGAGATGATGGAACTCTCTGCCCACTGAGATTAGGTTGGCCCTGTCTCTTACCTATGTTAGCCTTATTTTGAAGATGACCTACAATATATTTCTGATGACTTACATGAACATGCCACATTTCCTGATCTGTTCTGTATTGTTTCATTATGTATTTGCCTTTTTGCCAACCCTTTCCCCTTTGGTGCTGCTTCCCTTCCGCCTATTGTAAACCTGCAAGCTTGGGCTGCATGACTGCTTGTAAATGTAAACTTCTCTGGGGACAGGATAACAATGTTTCAAATATTAAATACAGTGGTACCTCGGTTTAAGTTCACAATTGGTTCCGGAAGTCTGTACTTAAACTGAAGCGTACTTAACCTGAAGCGAACTTTCCCATTGAAAGTAATGAAAAGTGGATTAATCCATTCCAGACAGGTCCGCTGAGTACTCAACCTGAAGCGTACTTAACGCGAACTATGAGTGTAATTGGTTCTGGAAGTCCGTACTTAACCTGAAGCGCACTTAACCTGAAGCGTACTTAACCTGAAGCGAACTTTCCCATTGAAAGTAATGGAAAGTGGATTAATCCGTTCCAGGCGGGTCCGCGGAGTACTTAAACTGAAAGTACTCAAACCGAAGCGTACTTAAACCGAGGTATGACTGTACTTGGAAGCTGACATGCATGGCATGATGCGGGCAGGGTGAGTGTCCATTCTGGGATCCCCAGAATTTAATCTTAGATCTATCGCCGCTGATAATGGAGAGCCACGGCAGATGCTTGCTGATGGACCTAGCCTCCTTTAATTTGTCAAAATCAAATGCTCTCTCGGAGCCACCTAATCCCAAAGCCAATCACAGAAGTTAATTTACGGGTCTTATGAGTTCGAGTTTTCTATGTCTATAGCAGGAGAAATCCCGCTGAAGCATTCAAAAAGGTCTAGCTGAAGAGCAAGAGGAGTTTCTTCTGTCTTCAACAAGTGGTCCTTCGCTGCAAGAAACCGCTGCATGCTTCAGCGATCAAAACGGAAACACCTGAGTGAGCCTGGGGGCATGCTTGTCTATTTCAGCATGCAATTTCAATTTTCAGCTTTTCCAAACTGTGATTAGTTATTTAATTGTGCATCCAAATTTGGTTGATGCATTTGCACATGTAATTAATTATGATTTATTTAAAACCACTCAGCAAAGCTTTGTTCGTCAATTTTCTACAAATCAAATTATGGGAGGGTAGATTTGATTTCCCCCCTCCTCTTTCCAAATGTTCACAAATTGTTTTGATTTAGTCTTTAAAGAGCAGCCCAAGGGTAAAGAAAAGTCCTTCAGTGACAAAAGCTATAAACCTTTAGAAAGGATGGGATTGATGGGGGGGGGTGGAGGAATGAGGGAAAAGTTCCTTGGTCCAGATAAGATCTTTTCAGGTGAACAGAGCCTTTAGAGTTGTGGCACCTTAGTTAGACAGGTGCTGACAGTATAGGACAAAGTCTGCTTCGGGGGCCTAATCCGGCCCCCTGGCTGGTTTAATCCGGCCCCTGTTGCAGTTTATTTCTTGGGGTCAAATCCTAAAAAAAGCTCAACAACTTTGGTTGGCCCTCACGCATGTTCACTTCATCAAATCTGGCCCTCTTTGAAAAAAGTTTGGAAACCCCTGGCATAGGTCTTTCAGTGTGCCTTGAAACAACTTTTTATTTAAGACGAGCCTTCCCAGAGGGGTGATCTCTGCCATGCTCCTTATCCGAATCTGGGTTTAAAATAGATATTTTACCCTGCTTTATTGTTTATTGTTTCCTGAAGGACTTTTTCTGCATCGCTGTCGGGAGGCCGCATTGTGACGGAGGACCTGCTGCTCATTTATTCTTGTATTTTGACTGGGAGCTGGTCAGGAAGGACCAGAAGCAGAGACGGCGCAGGGAGATGAAAGAGTGGCAGGCTCTGGGTCCCCAGGAGGTTGTAAAGGGAGAGAGAGAGAGAATCAAGGAGAAAGTTGAAGGAGGAAAAACAGAGGGGGGGAGGGGAGTCCATTTGCATCATACATTTAAAGTGCCGTGTAATTTGTACAAACTGTAGTTTGTTAAGGGAGGTGTTATAAGAATTCTAAGGTCTCAAATAAAGAATAAACATTCATAAACACATATATAAATGTATAAACCATGTGTCTGAAATGGTACAGGAGAGCAATCCTGAAGCCATTTTGACTTTTCCCAATGAGGTCAGTAAGGGAGGCAAATGTCGGAAAGCCTTCCCAATGTCTTTTCACTTACAAATCTTGCCTTGATGGCGTATTTGTGTATGAACAGGGTGAGCCTGGGACCTGGATTCAGGAACAAAAGTATTAACCGTCACAAAAGAATGGCCAGGCTGCCCAGGTAATGCAATCAGTGACTATTATCAGGTATCCTGACAGACTGGATTTCTGCTGCAGACCATCTCCTATGAGATGATTTTGGAGTGGTCTTTGGTTAAGCGGGTTGAGCAATGTCAAAAGTCTTTAAAGTATGGTTATCAGATGTCCCCGTTTCCCGGGGACAGTCCCCGGATTCACAAATCTGTCCCCAGACAAAATCCGTCCCCGGAATATCCCCAGATTTCATTTAATGTCCCCAGATTTATATTTTAAGTACAGTGGTACCTCACAAGACGAATGCCCTGCAAGACAAATTATTTGCAAGATGAATGTGTATTGCGATCTGATGGTGACTCGCAAGACAAATTCGTTTTGCGAAAAATGCATCTTGCGAATCGCGGTTTCCCATAGGAATGCATTGAAATTTAATTAATGCGTTCCTATGGGCAAAAAAAGAAATTTCAATGCATTCCTATGGGAAACCGTGATTCGCAAGGCGAATTTTTCGCAAATGAATTGACTTGTGGAACGAATTAAATTCGTCTTGAATTAAATTCGTCTTGAAAGGCATCACTGGAGATTTATTAGTAGGGAATGGAATATTGCGTGATTGGTTCAACGGCACAAGACACATCATATGGGGACTTCCGGTAAGGCAAAATGGTGGGCGCCATGGCAGTGAGCAGCTCCTGAGCCAGCCAGAGCCAGCCAGCCAGACTGCTGCTGCTGCCCTATCAAGGGGGAACCAGGGATTCTCAGGAACATCAACTGGGGGAATCACTGACACACACCCCAGTGACCCAAATTGAGCCGGGAGCAAGAGCGCCCGGCCACCCAGCTGACTGCCCAGCAGTGCTCCAGGGCTAGGAAAACCCTGGAGCTGACACAGGGAGGAGGAGAGGAGAAGGAGAAAGAAGAGGGGAGCCCCGACCTTACTGCAATGCTGCCGCCACTGCTGCTAAGGACGAGAGATGGGAGAGCATTGGGCCAAGCCCAGGCCCAACCCGAGCCTACTCCATGGCGGCTGGCGCTCCAAGAGAGAAGGCCCAGAGGAAGGCCGTGCAACAGATGAAACCACAGAAGAGAAGATATTGCTTCTTAATCATTATTTTTAAGAAACTTTTTTTCTCTTTTCCAAAAAAAGTGTCCCTGGATTATTTGAAAAAAAAAATCTGCTAACCTTACTTTAAAGGTTCCTGCACACTTTTGTTCGGGGTCTCTCCATCCTTGGAAGGAGGTGAGGGAACTCTGTTGCAACTGAAAAATAAAGATCTGCCTTTTCCTGGATCCTGCTTCCATCTATTCTTCTCTGACTGATCATGGACTTAGGGGACTTTACCGAAATAAAGTTTGATACTGATACTAATGTTGAATAAAGAATCTATCCATGGAAAATGTTGAGTACCGAATGTCCAGCAAATAGACAATTCGAGTGCAGTTTCCTTTGAGAGGTAAGGTGGTAGAATAGTTTGGAACAATCTTATCTTTACTCTTCTGCTGTGATCACCAAAGGTTGATTTTAATACACACACACCCCAAATATTATTTTTCTATTCCAGTTTTTAATGTTAGATTTTCAGCAGCCTTGAGCTACTGGGAAAGTGTGACTCAAAGAAAAACAAAACCACCTATCCTGGCTTTATATTCCTAGCTCTGAAAAGCATATCTACTTAGCATCAAATGTCTTGATGATGAGAGCAGTTTGACAATGGGACCAATTACCTAAAGGGGTGGTGATTTCTCCCCCACTGGTGGTCTTCAAGCAGAGGCTCCTATTTGTTTCGATAGAGTCCAAAGCAATTTATAGGCCATAGAAATTTTGTTCTCAAACTCTTGTGGTTGCTAAATATGTTGCATTATTTTATTTTATTTTTTTAAAAATGAAGGTTGTTCTGAAATGAGGGTAGTTAAAATTCAGAAGGAGAAAATCCTTAATTAACTTAATAAAATTACTAATGGAAGCATTTTAACTGCTAAATTTAATTTACTTGTCAAGATATCCGGCTACAAAGAGTAGGGAAGAGTGGGGACTCTGCTTCCCATTATGATGTGCTCTATTATAGAATAAATTTGCTTAAAATGAAATATATCACCAAAAGCCATCGATGACATCTTAATTTGGAACAGCCAGTTGAAAAGTAATTAGACTGCAAAGCAATCAGTTCTGGTAAATCAGTGCTTCCCTTTACATAAACATACACTTCCCCTACAGATCCATGGGCTACACATCCAGGTAGTCAACTCATAAGGGATTTGATAATTTTGAGGCGAGGGATGGATTACATGCCTTTGCCCAGCTCATGTTACACAGAAGTCAGCTCAACGAAGAATGCAAATATGACCCGGTGTGGCTCATAGCATAGAATCATAGAGTTGGAAGAGACCACAAGGGCCATCCAGTCCAACCCCCTGCCAAGCAGGAAACACCATCAAAGCATTCTTGACATACGCCCGTCAAGCCTCTGCTTAAAGACCTCCAAAGAAGGAGGAGACTCCACCACACTCCTTGGTAGCAAATTCCACTGCCGAACAGCTCTTACTGTCAGGAAGTTCTTCCTAATGTTTAGGTGGAATCTTCTTTCTTGTAGTTTGAATCCGTTGCTCCATGTCCGCTTCTCTAGAGCAGCAGGAAAAAAACCTTTCTCCCTCCTCTATATGACATCCCTTTATATATTTGAACATGACTATCATATCACCCCTTAACCTTCTCTTCTCCAGGCTAAACATACCCAGCTCCCTAAGTCGTTCCTCATAAGGCATTCTTTCCAGGCCTTTGACCATTTTGGTTGCCCTCTTCTGGACACGTTCCAGCTTGTCAATATCCTTCTTGAACTGTGGTGCCCAGAACTGGACACAGTACTCCAGGTGAGGTCTGACCAGAGCAGAATACAGTGGTACTATTATTTCCCTTGATCTAGATGCTACACTCCTATTGATGCAGCCCAGAATTGCATTGGCTTTTTTAGCTGCTGCATCACACTGCTGACTCATGTCAAGTCTGTGGTCTACCAAGACTCCTAGGTCCTTTTCACATGTACTGCTCTCAAGCCAGGTGTCTCCCATCATGTATTTGTGCCTTTCATTTCCCCCCCCCCTAGTGTAGTACTTTCGTGTCTGACTCTTCGTGACCCCATGTACTTTACATTTCTCCTTGTAAAAATTCATCTTGTTTGCTTTGGCCTAACGAAATGGCTGGTGTGCTCTGCTCCATGGGGTCATGAAGAGTCGGACATGACTAAACGACTAAACAACATATCCTCCACCCACTTTTGGCTCTAGGATGTGGCCCTCAGGAAGCTGCAGCGAATGGAATGCAGCCCTCAGATTGGAAAACTTTCTCTTTCCCCCCAATGCTGCCATGCTGAAGCATTTTCTTGAAGATCCCACTCATGCTTTCGAAACGCCAGTCTTGGGAAGTTCTGCAAGGATAAGGACAAAGGGTAGTTACAGGTAGGTAGCCGTGTTGGTCTGATGGAGTCAAAGCAAAATATTTTTTTCCCCCAGTAGCACCTTAGAGACCAACTAAGTTTGTCACAGTTATGAGCTTTCGTGTGCATGCACACTTCTTCAGATACCAAAGGACAAAGGGTGGCATCCACACTTTATCTTTAAATTAATCTTATACCACTTTAAGAGTCATGGTCCCCCCCCAACCCCAAACCCCCATGCTAGGAACTATAGTTTGTGAAAGTTGTCAGGAGAACCTTACGAGAATGCAGTTCTTAGGAATCTTCGGAGGAAGCCAAGACTCTTAGAAGAGTATAAGAGTGTTTTAAAAGTATGGTGCGGATGTTTTCCACTTGTGGGCTGAGGTTCTAATTCTTCGAAGACTTCCCCACAAGGCAGAAACTTGAAGCCTGAAACACACCCAGTCCAATCTTCCCTTCACCCTCGCATGCAGCCGTCCCAAGTTTTCCTCTTCTTCTTCTTCTTCTTCTTCTTCTTCTTCTTCTTCTTCTTCTTCTTCTTCTTCTTCTTCTTCTTCTTCTTCTTCTTCTTCTTCTTCTTCTATTATTTCGTTTTGTTTGTTACATCTTGAGGCATTTTGATGCCTGGCACATGGTGTATCGGCAATTAACGTCTAATGACAGCCATTGTTTCAGATCCCTTTCAAGATATTTAAAGCAGTTTCGGAAATGTTTTGTGCTAACTTTTAATAATCTGTAATAATTAGCCAAAGGAGAAGGGGTTGACTCGCTTTCAAGTTGCATCGCAACAAGGCGCTGATGCCCTCATTGAAAGCAATCACATCGGTGCCAGTTCCCCCCCCCCCAAAAAAAAAACAAAAATTGCCATTGTTCATAAGGTAAAAATTAGAAGACTTCAGTCATCCTGTCTACAGCTGCTTCTGGGATGGTGAGGTCCTACCACCTGCTGCATGTCCCCTATCCCTGGCACAGTTGCTTTAGGGCAGCAATTTTCACACTCTGAACTTGGGGATACTAGCATGCTGGGAGACAATTTAGAGTGTGTTGCAAGAAATATATTAGGAGTTGTCTCTGACTAAGGCCGCATTCATGCATTGTGATGTTGGCGTCTGCCTTTTCTTGAGAGACAAGGGAGTGTGCCTCCAGGGGTAAAGTCAAACTGCTGTATTAGCAGCACCAAAGTGACCAGGGCCGGTGCATCCATTTAGGCGAACTAGGCAGCTGCCTAGGGCGCCAAAATGGAGGGGGCACTGGCCAGCCTGCCCGCTGCCGCCCGCCACCCGCGGCCCCCCAGTGCTGCCTGGGGCGGCCTCCACTGCGGCTGTCAGCTGTTGAGCGGATTCAGGCCGCTATCCTGAGGCGCGCATGTTCCTCCAGAGAGCGGTCTGAAGCCGCTCAACAGCTGACAGCCGCAGTGGAGGTGGCTCCAGGCTCGCGCTCCCCCCGTGAAGCTCCGGAGGCGTGCAGGGGACGCGAGCCTGGGGCCACCTTGCCGCGCCTCTCTGCTGTTTTTCCGCCCCATTTTTTTAATTTTGGGGGGGGGGTGCCAGAAGGTGATCTCGCCTAGGGCGCAAAAAACCCTAGTGACCTTCCTGGGGTGCAAGCCTAGGCAGTGTGTATGGAGGTCCTTGTCTGCCCAGGCAACAACCTCAGTGATGTGGTCCCAAGGAAAGCACAGACCCTTCACATGTCCCTGTTTTCCAGAGACAGTCCTGGTTTTATGGAAGCCATCCCAGTTTCTGATTTGATCCCAAAATGTCCCTATTTTCATTTGTTTTTAAAAGAAAAAAAGTAAAGCACCCCTGACAGCTAAGTCCAGTCGCAGACGACTCTGGGGTTGCGGCGCTCATCTCGCTTTACAGGCCGAGGGAGCCGGCATTTGTCCACCGACAGTTTTTCCGGGTCATGTGGCTAGCATGACTAAGCTGCTTCTGGCGCAACGGAACACCGAAACCAGAGCAGCACACGGAAATGCCGTTTACCTTCCCGCAGGAGCAGTACTTGTTTATCTACTTGCACTTTTTTTGGCGTGCTTTCAAACTGCTAGGTTGGCAGGAGCAGGGACCAAGCAATGGGAGCTCACCCCGTCGCGGGGATTCGAACCGCCAACCTTCTGATCGGCAAACCCAAGTGGCTCAGTGGTTTAGACCACAGCACGTTAGGATGTCCCTATTTTCATCGGATAAATGTTGGCTGGTATGGAGTTAGGCGACCCCGAAGCCAAGGAGATAAGTAACTAAGCAAGATTTAGAATGTATCTGAAGGCAGACCTGTACAGGGAAGTTTTTAAATGTTTAATATTTTATTATGTTTTTATATATGTTGGAAGCCGCTGAGTGGCTGTGGCAAATCATCGTCATCATCATTATAGAATAGGATGTCCCTATTTTCATCAGAGAAATGTTGGAGGGTATGAAAACAGAGCAAGACATTTGGCACCAGCTTGCCTGCCAGAGCTGCCGGAAGGAGGCGTACAAGGCTCCATCCAACCATTTTAGGGACTCCTCTCTGGATTTGTGAAGGGTTTGCTTCTTGGCCTTTTCTTCTCCCAAAGATATCCTGCAAGCCAGCAGAGTTTTAGGATCAGAATTTTTCCTTCTCCTCATACACTATGGTACGCAAATAATTCTGGGAGCTCTGGCTTGTTAAGACTACTGAGGGTTGTGAAGAGCCCCCTCCCCCGTTCCCCTCACAGAGCCACGGTTCCCAGAATTCCCTGGGAATGGGGATTAATGGCTAAACCACTCTGGGAACTGAGGGATACAGGGGTCTCCCAGCAACTCCCTGCACCCTTAACAAACTACAGTTCCCATAATTCTTTGCGAGAAGCCACGGCTATTTAAAGAGCTATCTTAGTGCTTTAAATATACGGTGTGCATGTACAGAGTAGATCCATTGGAATCAATGGCCTGACACTAGTCGTGCCATTGATTTCAGTGAAGCTGCACTGAAAAGAAGTTGGCTACAACCCAAATTCAATAACTAAGTCCTAAATGTCAACCCTTGGAGGGGGTTGCCCCTTGAATCTCTGTGTGATTTACTGTTCTGTTCTTGCCCTTTCCCCCATCAGCCTTCAGTGCTGGGTTGATGATCAGGGACAATGGAAACAGGCCAAGAAGCAGCTCTGTTTAGGGACGTTCTTAATGTTTGATGTCTTATCATATTTTTAATATTTTATTGGAAGCCGCCCAGAGCGGCTGGGGAAACCCAACCAGATGGGTTGGGTATAAATAATAAATAATGATTATTATTATATAATTACCTCTGTATTCTGCTCTGGTCAGACCTCACCTGGAGTACTGTGTCCAGTTCTGGGCACCGCAGTTCAAGAAGGATACTGACAAGCTGGAACGTGTCCAGAAGAGGGCAACCAAAATGGTCAAAGGCCTGGAAACGATGCCTTATGAGGAACGGCTTAGGGAGCTGGGTATGTTTAGCCTGGAAAAGAGAAGGTTAAGGGGTGATATGATAGCCATGTTCAAATATATGAAAGGATGTCATATGGAGGAGGGAGAAAGATTGTTTTCTGCTGCTCCAGAGAAGCGGACACGGAGCAATGGATTCAAACTACAAGAAAGAAGATTCCACCTAAACATTAGGAAGAACTTCCTGACAGTAAGAGCTGTTCAGCAGTGGAATTTGCTACCAAGGAGTGTGGTGGAGTCTCCTTCTTTGGAGGTCTTTAAGCAGAGGCTTGACAGGCATATGTCAAGAATGCTTTGATGGTGTTTCCTGCCTCAGACCAGTTGGACTGGATGACCCTTGTGGTCTCTTCCAACTCTACGATTCTATGATTCTATATCAATTGGAGGGTCCTCATCCTTGATTTAAGAATGCCATTCTTGTCCTCTGCTTCGATGAGAAGAACTGTGCCTATGACACACTTTAAGATTCTGGGGACAACTGGGGCTAGCACGTAAAACCTTCGCTCGCAGGTAAGTGCCTTAACAATTTTGATATCAGTGCTAGTTTATATCTTCTAATTTAAACTATGCTTTTGTGTAGGGGAAAAAATGTGCTTTCGCTCAGTGCTGATTCTCATTCTGAGGCCTCATGAGAAAGGCTGAATGCTTATGGTATTGTTCGAGGCACAATTGCAATGTGCTCTCCCATTAACCTCCGATCATTTTCTATGGTTCCCTAAAACAACTGGGAGGGGGCAGTTTATAATACTGTATGGACAAGGACATTTATCTGGGGGTTTTCAGAATGCTACCTGTTGTGTCACGAGTGACCGTGACTCCCCCTGCCCATAACTTGGCAGCGTGACATTCTCCATTAGAGAGCCATTGTTTCTCACAGGCTTGTTTGCCAACAACTTGATGGAAGCATTGTCGATAATGAATGGCAGTTAAGAAAATCGTGAGGCTCGAAGGTTTGAAGGTCTTTTCTGGATCACATGCAGGCGCATGATGAGTGAGAAAAGCCAGGGCTTCATCTCCAACATTTGTTTGTAGGAATCTGGATTGTCATTCGCTCAAAGGCTTTCGATTCCTGACCCTCCATCTCAGGTGTTTTATTTTAAAAACATAATCATTGCTTGTTGCTGGGGTAGAGGGGTTGAAATAAATTTTGGAGCTTCTGCTGCAGGTCCAGGTGCACAGCCTGGGAGTCATTTTGGACTCGCAGCTGTATATGGAGGTGCAGGTCAATTCTGTGTCCAGGGCAGCTGTTTAGCAGCTCCAGCTGGTACGCAGGCTGAGACCCTACCTGCCCACGGATTGTCTCACCAGAGTGGTGCATGCCCTGGTTATCTCTCGCTTGGACTACTGCAATGCGCTCTATGTGGGGGGCTACCTTTGAAGGTGACCCAGAAACTACAACTAATCCACAATGCGGCAGCTAGACTGGTGACTGGGAGCGGCCGCCGAGACCACATAAAACCGGTCTTGAAAGACCTACATTGGCTCCCTGTACGTTTCCGAGCACAATTCAAAGTGTTGGTGCTGACCTTTAAAGCCCTAAACGGCCTCGGTCCTGTATACCTGAAGGAGCGTCTCCACCCCCATCGTTTAGCCCGGACACTGAGATCCAGTGCCGAGGTCCTTCTGGCGGTTCCCTCGCTGCGAGAAGCAAAGCTACAGGGAACCAGGCAGAGGGCCTTTTCGGTAGTGGCACCCGTCCTGTGGAACACCCTCCCATCGGAGGTCAAGGAGATGGGTATCTGGATAACCTTTAAAAGACATCTGAAGGCAGCCCTCTGCTTGGAAACCTCCAAGGAAGGAGAGTCCACAGCTCTTACTGTCAGAAAGATGGGCAGGGTACAAATAAATAAACAAACAAACAAATAAATAAATAAATAAATAAATAAACAAATAAATAATATTTTGTTGGAAGCCACCCAGAGTGGCCGGGGAAACCCAGCCAGATGGGCAGGGTATAAATAAAATAATAATAATAATAATAATATAATATAAATAAATAAATAATATTTTGTTGGAAGCCACCCAGAGTGGCTGGGGAAACCAAGCTAGATGTGCAGGGTATAAATAAATTAACAACAACAACAACAACAACAATAATAATATTTATACCCCGCCCATCTGGCTGGGTTTCCACAGCCACTCTGGGCAGCTTCAAACAGAAAAATGAAATAATAATAATAAGAATAATAATAAGAATAATAATAATAATTCCAGTGGCATAGGACTTTGGTTTGGACATATTCCTTTATTGATTAGTTCCCTTTAATTATATATTAACCTGCTCTGCTGACTCTACCCCCTCCAGATAAACGGTGCTGGCATTTCTCATAAGATCTTGCTGAAATCTCAGGCAATCTCGTCAGAACCCAATGCAACCTAGGTAAGGGAAGCTTGGATTGTGGGTGTAGCAGCAGGGCAGCATCACTTTCCCCATTTTGCCTCGGGCGGAGAAATGGGATGTTCCGCTCCTGCAACTTAACAATGTTCCGAATACAGCCACTGAAGTCTTCAATCCTACCCCACTTTGCTGAATTCAATAGGGTTCACTTCCGAGCAGATTCACTCCACTGTAAAACAACTGCCTTCCTGCTCGGGTTTGACTTTTATTGTTTCCTGCACCCAAGGTGAATAATCACAGAAGCGTCACTTGGTGCTTTTATTTTCAGGAAAGTTATTTTCTTCCAGTTTTAATTAAAAAGTGCACTCTCCTTTCACCGGGTTATCTTAAATCTTTATCTGATCAGGCATCGGGGAGCAGGTCAGAAGCCGCCAAGAAATACAACGGTTGCTTAATGCAAACTGTAAAAATCTCGGCATTTCCAGAGATATGGTTCTGTTTGATTCATGGACTATGCTAAGTCTGCCTTTTAAATTAGAAATGGTTCCCCCCCCCTCCTTTATGCAAGAGGACTAACTTGAGAAGGATCCTGGATTCCTTAATATGAAATTCCATGGACAAAACTTGTATCAGAATATCAGATATTTTGGTATCAAATATTCTCTAATAATTTGTTGACCAAACTGCGGGAGGCAGTGGAAGACAGGAGTGCCTGGCGTGCTCTGGCCCATGGGGTCACAAAGAGTTGGACACGAGTAAACGAACAACAACAACAGCAACAACAACAGCAACAACAAATAATAATAATAATAATAATAATAATAATAATAATAATAATAATAATAATTTATGTCTTATGTTCTTCAGTTCTTAAGACCATTGATATTTTATTTTATTTTATTTTAGGAACATCATGCAGGGATGCCTGAATGGAAGTATGAGGGCCACATTCCCTTTTTGGCAAAGTTGTGGGTCTCACTTAACCAGTGCTAGGCGGAGCCAAACACAAAAGTGGGTGGAGCAATTAATGTAATTTTTACCTTTCTACAGGAGGCTAGTTTCCACGCACCCTCCCTTTAGCCTCCATTTAGCTGAGCAAGAGTCATTATCGGAGTTCAAGGAGGCATTCCAACCAGACAAAAATACTCAAGGAGGATGTGAGGGTAGTACTGACTCTTGAGTATTGACTCACAAGTATATCAAATAGATTATGTGTTGATGTATGCATTTGTTGATGTTCTGGTTATTTTTTTGGAAACATGGTTTACTAATGCACGTAGTATGCAAGGGTGGTTCATATTTTTAGCAGAACTGGTGAAAGTTGAACTTGCTCGAGGAAGGAGGCGGGAATTAAGGAAAAGATTTCCGGAACGTTCCATCCCTACCTGTAATGTTTTGAAAATGCATCTCTGTGTTAACTACCCATAACCAGACTTCTTGCAGAGGCTTGGAACCTGGGTATTCAGCCATTTTCAGAAGAAGGTTTTTTTTTTTTTAAAAGAGCAATTTCATAAAATTACTTCCCCTCCACCAACGCAGAGATGAGACAGGTTGTTTTTTTAAAAAAACGAACCAGGTGTTGCCACTAATTGCCTGAAATAATGAGATGCTGCCTTGGAAAGAGACTGTTGCTGCAGAATGGCTCAAACAGATTGAGAAATATGAGTTTTCAGACTTACCCAATATTAAAAAGGTGACAAACCCTTTATTCCGAACAAAACCAATTGCCATTGCTGAGGTGTGAGGTGTGCCCATGAAGCAGGAGATTCTTGACTTAAAACTAAGAATCATGAGTGTCAAGTCAGTGGAAATTTCTATTTATTTAAAATGCTTACCATATATCCTACCCTTGATACAAAATTTCCAGGCAGGTCTCTCAGCCTCACTGACCTCACAGAGTGTTTGTTGTGGGGGAGGAAGAGAAAAGAATGTTAGCTGCTTTGAGACTCCTTCGGGTAGTGATAAAGCGGGATATCAAATCCCAACTCTTCTTCTTCTCCTGAGGGTGGTGGAACTACCAAGAGCGGCCCCTCAGCCGATCTTAACACCGAAGAGGGTCTGAAGAAAAGGAGGTGGTCTTTTGCGTATCTGAGGTTTAAGTAATTTTGTGCTCTAAATGAACTCTTGAAGTGAGCCCAGGAATTAACTGGCAACCAATTGCAGCTGTTCTTAAAACAGTGGTAATATGAGTTATACAGTGGTACCTTGGTTCTCAAACGCCTTGGTTCCCAAACGCTGAAAACCTGGAAGTAAGTGTTCTGGTTTTTGAACATTTTCCAGAAGCTGAATGTCCGATGTGGCTGTCAGCTGCTCTTCCCAGGGTGCCTGCACCAATCAGCAGCTGCACCATGGTTTTCGAATGTTTCCGAAGTCAAATGGACTAAGTTTGGCGCTTTTGCTTTTGCTGTTTATTTTGCATTTTTGTTTTTGAGGCTTTTTCAGTTAATTTGGTTTTGTGACTGTGTGGAACCCAGTTCAGCTACTGATTGATTGATTGTGTGACTGTGGAAATGGATAAAAGCCCCCCATCCAAACAATGACTATTTATTTTATTTATTTTAAAAAAATTATCATCTTGTCTTATTTTATAGTACAGTGCATTGTTTGTTGCTTTCATTTTATGGATTAATGGTCTCGTTGGAGAGTAAAATCCATGTTAAATTGCTGTTTTAGGGGTTGTTTTTAAAAGTCTGGAACGGATTAATCCGTTTTGTATTACTTTCTATGGGAAAGCGCGCCTTGGTTTCGGAATGCTTTGGTTTTGGAACGGATGTCCGGAACGGATTAAGTTTGAGAACCAAGGTAACTGCAACCCCAGCCAATAATCTGGCTCCTGCATTTTGGACTAGTCTTCAAGACATCTTCAAGATCAGCCCACATAGAGCACATTGCAGCAGCCAAATTTGGAAGTTAGCAGAGTACAGTAGCCAAGTCTTCTCTGAATCCCACTCAAACAGAGCAACAGTCTTGATGCAGTCTTCCTTCCTTCCTTCCTTCCTTCCTTCCTTCCTTCCTTCCTTCCTTCCTTCCTTCCTTCCTTCCTTCCTTCCTTCCTTTTGAATAATCTCCAAATCACCGCAGATAGGGAAGCGAGCTGAACTGTGCGCAGTGCTGCACCAACTAGAGCCTTATCTATATGCATTAGTTTGATTTCAAATTATTTTGAGCTCGGCTTTTATTGTACTCCTTGTTACATACATAAATCTCAAATGCAATACATTTTATAAGAAATGGTCATAAAAATTTACAGCCAGTAACTTTCCCCCTGTCCCTTACGATGATATTCTACTAAAACCATTAAATGCTTCTCATTAATGCCCTTTAAATGATTGGGTAATGACCCACAATCGCTTGTAAGTGAACAACCATTAAAGAATTACCCATTCTTAGCATGCTTTTAAGTACAGTTTAAATACATGGGAGGTAACATGTAATATATTAGAGAAAGTATTAAATTTGAAAGAGTGAAAACAGTGTAACTGCAGCAAATGAGCAGGTGTGGAACTCTGCCCAGCAATGGCCACAGATCTCTGGGAGTTATTATTGCCATATCATGTCACACATAACGTCTACCAACGTCTACCATTCTTAATCGTGTGGTGCAGATTTGGGTAGTGGACCACACAATGGGGAATTAACTACTTCTCGTTGATGGTCTTCTAAGAAATATTGCTAAATCAGGCCAAAGCTCCACCTAGTTTGGCATTCTGTGCACATTTGCAGCTATTCAGGTGGGCCTGGAAAGCTCTCAAGTTGGGTGCGATTACCGCCTCCTTGCTGTTGCTCCCAGGTCCAGGCACAGCAGGTGGCGCCGTGATTTAAACCATTGAGTCTCTTGGGCTTGCCAATCAGAAGGTCAGCGTTTTTAATCCCTGAGACGGTGTGAGCTCCCGTTGCTTGGTCCCAGCTCCCGCCAACCTAGCAGTTCGAAAGCACGCCATTGCAAGTAGATAAATAGGTACTGCTGCGGCGGGAAGGTAAACAGTGTTTCCGTGTGCTCTGGCTTCCGTCCCAGTGTTCTATTGCACCAGAAGCGGCTTCGTCATGCTGGTCACATGACCCGGAAAGATGTATGCGGACAAACGCCAGCTCCCTCGGCCTGAAAGCGAGATGAGCGCCGCAACCCCATAGTCATCTTTGACTGGACTTAACCGTCCAGGGGTCCTTTACCTTTTACCGGACAAAGGTATACTGCCTCTGAACCCAGAAGTTTAATTTCAGTACTGTAGCACATTGCTCTGGATAGACCTATCTGCCATGATTTTTAGAGCTATCTCATAATGACATACTCACCTGGTTCAAACACAACACTAAACCACAGTGTGGGAGCCTGAAGGAACTCTAGCCTGCTCCCCCTTCCTTTCTCTTCCAATGCGGCTGCAACATCATAAGTATTTACATCCACTTTTGAACAACCACAGTTTGCCAACTAGTGTGCAGCTGGTTTCAACAGTGGTTTATTGGAACGAGCCAGGGTTGGAGCTCATGGTTTGAAATTTTCTGTTTGGGAGAAACAATGGCTCCAGCTACCCCCAAATTGTCACTATTTGAAATGATACACTGCTGAAAATGAACACAACAGCTTGCAATCTCCCTGGCTGAGAGGATGTGGGTGGGGGTGGGGAGTGCATGAGGCTAAGGAACCTTCATGTTGCATTAAACCATGGTTGAGTGTGACATCTGAATGCAGCCATTGTGGTGGTGAATTCTAAATCCATTATTATTATTATTATTATTATTATTATTATTATTATTATTATTTGTTATTATATTGGTGAAGGTGTTCGCCCCAGAAGCTGCAGAACAGAATGGAAGCAAACTTTGATTGAGAACTCTGGCTCATGATATAAGCAGGCCTGAATGTTACCTTTAAGGGCAGAAATAGGCAAGTGTTTTTCAGCCCCCTGACAATTATGCTATGTGGTGCTGCAGAAGAGGTGCAAAGAGCTTTTCTCCATGAGTCAGCATGATGGTGGCTGATATACCATGTTGGTCTGAATATAAGCCTCATCTCCCCCCCCCACCACCTCAATTGAGAGCCAGTGTGGTGTAGTGGTTAAGAGTGGTAGACTCGTAATCTGGGGAGCCGGGTTCGTGTCTCCGCTCCTCCACATGCAGCTGCTGGGTGACCTTGGGCTCGTCACACTTCTCTGAAGTCTCTCAGCCCCACCTACCTCACAGGGTGTCTGTTATGGGGGAAGAAGGGAAAGGAGAATGTTAGCCGCTTTGAGACTCCTTCGGGTAGTGATAAAGCGGGATATCAAATCCAAACTCTTCTTCTTCTTCTGACCCTGAAAATTGTGCCTTAAATTCATGACCTTACAAAAATGGGCTTTTACGATATCGCTGTAGGATTTTCTTCTACATTTGCCATTGACAGGTGTGAGTGCCTGCAGAATTTTAAGGAAGTGGCTTAATAATTGCAAAATAATTAAGAATTTTTGGGAGAAAATTTATGTAGAAATGAAGAAAATATTGAAATATTGAAAATATTGAAAGTTCGGAATAGAGTAGTTGCTTCAGAAGACGATAACCAGGCATCCGCACAACATGACCAGTCCAATGAAGTTGATGTTGACAAATCATTGCTTCGACACTGGTGATCTTTGCTTCTTCCAGTACACTGGTATTAGTTCACCTGTCTTCCCAAGTGATTTGTAAAAAATTTCTGAGACACTGTTGATGGAATCTTTCGGGGAGTTGGAGATAGCATTCATAAGAGGTCCATGTTTCACAAGCATACAGTATGATTGGTAGGGCAATAGCTTTGAATACAAGCATTTTGGTTTTCCTGTGAATGTCCCGGTCCTCAAACACTCTGCACTTCAATTGGGAGAAAGCCGCACTTGCAGAGCTCAGGCGATGCTGGATTTCGGCATCACACGCTAAGCTCCTAAGACTCCAAATGTACCCACTGGCCCACAAGGGTTGCAACCTCCGAATAGAAGCATCGTACCCTTTGGCATTCTGGAAAATGTGATCTCGCCAGAAGGCTACAGAAAGCTATAGCAGTGCAGCCTTTGAAATAGGTTCAGACATGGGCTAAGTAACCCCTCAACCCCTCAAATTTGCCTGGAAATTTTTCACACAGTCCCCAGAACTGTTGAAATGGCAACGCCAATGCATGCAAAGGATATTCAACCCCCCCCCCCTTACACCTTTGCTTTCTGACAACTAGAAGATGAGTAAGATTACCTATCTATTTGATTATTAATTGCATTACTGATTAGAGATAATATACTGGTGGTGACATTTAGATCTGGTCGCAATGATAGCATTTGCATGACTAACTTTCTTTTCCTGTGTGCACAATTGTTCTCTCATAATGCTTTGATAGCGTCCCGCTGAAGGCAGTTGTTGCCGGTGTCCACTAGACTTAGTAATGCAGCTTGCAAAGATACTGTGAACATTTAAGAAATGGCATTTTTAGAAATACTTAGTACCTAGCTAAACTATGTGCTCTGAGACAAAAAAAAAACCCACACACGCACTCCGGGTGGTATTCAAGTAACTTTTGCCCATTCAAGTTAGTAGACAAGAATCACTTGGGTCCATTAATTTCAGTGGGTTTTCTCTGAGATGGACGTCGTTGAATACTAAGTTAAACAATTCAAACCTAAAAAGCTCCCCAGAAATTGCAAAGAAAATGGTATCGGATAGCTTGCAATTTCAACAAAAACCTCCAGAATCATCCGCCGCCACCCCTCCCATCAGAAATATAGTGCACCTATGCAAGCAAATGCCCCCGTTTTCTCACAACCATTTCAACAAGGGAGGAAGGGCTGGGCTCTAGCATTAATTTCTCTCACCTGAGTTTTAAAATAAAAATGAAGGGTTTACAAGAAAGTCAAGAAAAAAACCTTCCCCCTTCCTATCTCAGTAAAGGTACCTAGAGAGACGTCCAACTTCCCCTCTTACTGCGCTCACGAGAGCAAACAGCTTTGGGGCTATGCAAGAACTGCCCCACTCGACTAAACTCCCTCACCTAGGTTAGAGGACTCAAGCATTGTTTAAATTTGGCCTCCAGGTGTGGCTTCTGAGAGAGATAAAAGAGGAGAGGAGAAGACAAAAACCATCCTGCCCTCTTTCCCTCACTCTTTCTGCTTGTTTTATTTTGGTTTGGTTTGGTTTTTTAAAAAACTGTTTCTCAGACCCACCAAGTGTCCGTATTTTCCAGGGGCAGTTCTGGATTTACAGAAGCACATCCTCGTTTCTGGTTTGAGCCCCGAATGTCCCGCTTTTCCTTAGGACGCCTCTATTTTCATCGGAGAAATGTTGGAGGGTATGGAGTTATCCAAACTCCGAGCCATCTGAAGGCAGCCCTGTATAGGGAGGGGTTTTTTTGTTTTGTTTTAAGCTTTAAGCTTTTATTGTTTTTATATATGTTGGAAGCTGCCCAGATTGGCTGGGGCAACCCAGTCAGAATGGGTGGGATATAGACTCTTGAGAGTCCCATGGACTGCAAGAAGATCAAACCTCTCCATTCTGAAGGAAATCAGCCCTGAGTGCTCACTGGAAGGACAGGTCCTGAAGCTGAGGCTCCAATACTTTGGCCACCTCATGAGAAGAGAAGACTCCCTGGAAAAGACCCTGATGTTGGGAAAGATTGAGGGCACAAGGAGAAGGGGACAACAGAGTACAAGATGGTTGGACAGTGTTCTCAAAGCTACTAACATGAGTTTGACCAAACTGCAGGAGGCAGTGGAAGACAGGAGTGCCTGGCGTGCTCTGGTCCATGGGGTTAGACACGACTAAACAACAACAAATAATACTTTGCTTTTATCAGAGAAATGTTGGAGGGAATGCCCGTGGAGAAAGAGGAGGGATCTGATCTACTACTACTTATTTTTATTACTGCCTAAGCAGAGAAGAGGGACAGAAGACTTTCGGATACTAGAAATGTACTGCTGTTGCCGTGAGTGACAGGGCAAAAGTTGGACCATGGCTTTGGAGGGGATTCTTGGAAGGGGAATTCCCCACTTTGCCCATCAGTGGAACCTCCCCTGATGGAAAGAGATGGATTGTTCCACTAACAAAACCCAAGTCGAAATTAAAAGTGAAAAGGACTTTGTTTGTTCCTGCTTCATTCCCATGCCCTTCCTTTCTCCCCTCCCTGAACCGTACAGTAGTCAAATATGCACATTATCCTAAATCTTTGGTCTACTTATTTCCTGAACAGTTTCCACAAAGTTGAAAGGAGTAATCACCTATATTAGAGATGGTCTCTGCGGAGCTGTAAAAGTCAAATTGGAAACAAGAGCACGGCTCATCCTATCAGCCTTGAGGTAATTTGGTTTAATCACAAAAGGAGACACTGTCTAAATGTAGAATGATTTCCAGCCCACCAGTGGCGAAGGGGACCCATTCCCTCAGGGTTCGTGGAAGCAAATGAAGAACGCTGAGTGGGGCTCTGTGCCAAAACAACCTCTTTTTTAACATCTCCTCTCAAAATACTGACTATTCCTAGTAGTTCACAGGTATTCTGGGGATCCTGAGAAAGGGCTTGGTTTTGATCAGAACTGAATGGCAACCTTTGGTTGCTTACACAGCCTGAACTGAAACTGCCCAAGAGTTAGGGATAAGCAACTCTGTCAATTTTGGTTTCTCTCAGTATCTCATTTTTCCAACCTTAAGCTCACTTTTCCACATTTCCAAAGCTGCTTTCAATTTGTGTGTGAAATTCTCCCAATGCACATATTTCATGCACAATTTCCTCCCCCATTGTAATTCCTTTTTTTGTTATTTTCACCAATATTTGCATATTTATGCACACTTTATAACTTGCACTTTGTACATATAACTGGGCTGGAGAAGGGCACTGCAAAATTTAAAGAACTGTGAATTTCAAAGGATGGTTGTGTTTTGGTCCACATATTCTTTTAAAAAGTGTGAATTTAGTAGGTTCGTCTTTATGTGTGAACTCAATCAGATTTCCCCTCCAGCCCTGCCAACAGCAAGTCCATGTGAAACTTCTGTTTGAGCATGGCAGGCAGAATGTTCATATCATCCAATATTTCTACAGCAAGATGGGCTGGATCCAAATGCTTCCTTCCTTGGTCAGAAGGAACCTATCTGGAAAAAATGGAACTCAACAAGTACCCTGAACTGTACTAAATTCAGACACTAACATAGACCTGGGCAAACTGACATTTTCATTGGAGAAATGTTGGAGTGTATGGAGTTATCCAACCCCTGAGCCATCTGAAAGCAATTCTGTATAAGTAAGCTTTTTTAAATGTTTAAAGTTTCCTTATGTTTTTATATAAACAGTGGTACCTCGGTTTATGAACACAATTGGTTCCGGAAGTCTGTTCATAAACTGAAGCGTTCATTAACTGAAGCGAACTTTCCCATTGAAAGTAATGGAAAGTGGATTAATCTGTTCCAGACGGTCCGCAGAGTACTTAAACTGAAGCATTCATAAACTGAAGTGAACTTTCCCATTGAAAGTAATGGAAAGTGGATTAATCCGTTCCAGACGAGTCCGCAGAGTACTCAACCTGAAACGTACTTAACCCGAAGCATGGGTGTAATTGGTTCCGGAAGTCTGTTCATAAACTGAAGCGTTCATAAACTGAAGTGAACTTTCCCATTGAAAGAAATGGAAAGTGAATTAATCCGTCCCCGATGGGTCCGCGGCGTTCGTAAACCGAAAATTCGTAAACCGAGGTGTTCATAAACCGAGGTTCCACTGTATGTTGGAAGCTGCCCAGGGTGGCTGGGGCAACCTAGTAACATGTGTGGGGTATAAATAGTAAAATTTACCATTATGGAGTGGGACGTCCCTGTCAGTTTGCATTTCTTAGTGCAGAAAGTATTGATCTGATGTATAGAAATCTTTCCTATTCCAATTAATTCAAGGGGGTTCTGGAAGCTTCTCTGTGTGAAAGAAACAAGCAGAAGGTTCATGATATTTGGGTTATTCCTTCAGAGAAGCTGAGTACAGCTAGCTTAAACTGGTTCTGTTATTTCTTTAAGTCAAGGTAATGCTGAGTATAAAAGTAAGGCCAGAAGGAGCCTGGGTTCTCTTTTCCTTTCTGGTGTGGTGTTCTGTACATAGTATGCTTAGTGTTAAGGTTTAGTCTTACTATGAGTTAATAAGTTAAATCTGCTGCAACTGGATTTCTTATGGACAGTGCCAATCCTGAATATATTGGATTTGTGACCATTTTGCTCCACCCCTATCGTTCTGCCCGGACACTGAGGTCCAGCTCCGAGGGCCTTCTGGCGGTTCCCTCATTACGAGAAGCCAAGTTACAGGGAACCAGGCAGAGGGCCTTCTCGGTAGTGGCACCCACCCTGTGGAATGCCCTCCCACTAGAGGTCAAAGAGAACAATTACCAGACCTTTAGAAGGCATCTCAAGGCAGCCCTGTTTAGGGAAGCTTTTAATGTTTGATGGATTTCTGTATTTTAGAATTTCTGTTTTTTTGGAAGCCGCCCAGAGTGGCTGGGGGAACCCGGCCAGATGGGCGGGGTATAAATAATAAATTATTATTATTATTATTATTATTATTATTATTATTATTATTATTATTATTTGTCTTCAGTAGCAGTCAAGCTCTGCTGGATGAAATAGATCTGCCTCTGGTCTATTTTGGGGTAATCCTGCAACGTGTTTAAGCTTTAACTCTGCTAACTATATACTGGAATCTCCTCTGGATCAATACAGTGGTACCTTGCTTCTCAAACTTAGTCTGTTCCGGAAGTCCGTTCCAAAATCAAAGCGTTCCAAAACCAAGGCACGCTTTCCCATAGAAAGTAATGCAAAATGGATGAATCGGTTCCAGACTTGAAAACACCCCTTAAAACAGCAATTTAACATGAATTTGACTATCTAATGAGACCACTGATCCATAAAATGAAAGCAATAAACAATGTAATGCAATCAATCAATCAATAGCTGAACTGGGATCCACACAGTCACAAAAAACAAAGCAAAAAAGCTGCAAAAACAAAAATGCAAAATAAATAGCAAAAACAGACAGACCTCAGCGTAACACTCAAAACGGAAGTGTGGCACTTAAAACGGAGCACATTCGGCTTCTGAAAAAAGTTTGCAAACTGGTACACTTATCTCCGGGTTTTGCAGTGTTTTGGTTCCAAGTTGTTTGAGTACCAAGGCGTTGAGAACCAAGGTACCAATGTACAGTATTGAGTAGAATTCCATGACAGTCCCTATTTTCATCGGATAAATGTTGGAATGTTGCACAAGGTGCTGGACTATATGGGACCCTGGCCTGACCCTGCAGGCCTCTTCTTATGTCCGTAAGACATTTTCTCTTCACTGCTGCGGGTTGGTTGCCAAAGAAAGGCAGCTGTGTTTGTTTAAAGTAGGTGTGTGTGTGTGTGTGTGTGCACGCGCAGTCATGATGAAAGCAGATTCTAGTATTTCAAAAGTCCACGGTATGCAGAAAATTGGCTCTTTGCCAAATGGGAATTGAAACGAGTCTACGTATTACACTATTTGCCTTAGAAGAAATTAATTTTCAGCTAGAAGCAGATAGGCTTATTTAATATTTATCTTTAGCTGCAGGAAGATGAATCTATTATTTTATAAGTTTATTTTGAGGGGGTATTTTTTTCCCCTTCTCTCTCCTTTCTCTCTGCGTGGACTTCTCAGCTGTTAGGTTCCTGTAGGAGGTGCTGAGGTATTCTTACCTGAACTGGGTTGAAAAAATAAAATCTGCAATGCATAGCTCCTAACACAGGTTGCGGCTGCAAGCATTCTCCCCCAGCTTGACAAAAATAATAAAATAAATCTGTACGCTTTAAAGTCTCCAAGGTGATCAGAAGTTTAACAAATGAGAATGGGAGACAGGAAGGACAGCAAAATCTCCTCAACACCCTGCTGTCTTCGGTGTACTTAGCTGCAAAGTTAATGTATTTCCAGCACTGAAACAAAGCAAACGAAAACCAAAGGAGCAGAAACCCACAAGCAGCGCATAGTCTTCATGGCTAGTAGTCATTGACAGTCCTCTTCCCCATGAATTTTTTCTAATTATTTTATTGTGTGGCGATGACCCTCGCTCCCCAGGAAATAAGACACAAGACACAGTGAAATGAATTTTAAGTGGGCGAAAAGGCCACAACTTTATTGGTTTCGGATGTTGAGCCGTATTGGCTTAGGCATTGGAACCTAACCGGCTATATCAGACTGCATCCCGTGTGTTACAGTCTGGGAGAAATTAGCCACCAGAAAGGAGCCCAATGATGTACATCTACTGAGACACCTCCTGTGGCCACCGTTGGGGGGTGCCATAAGGCCCTGACCTCCGTAGGCTCAGGACAAAGCTACAGCCCCCGGAACCCCTTTAACGGGATTAAATCTCCAAATTCTGGGCAGTCAATGACTTAATCTGCCCTCCCTTCTTCTTTTATGCAAATTTCCAATGCCTAACCGCCAAACCAAGTTGTGATGAATTGCTATGAGGTAGGCAAAGAAACCGGGACCCAGGTGGCGCTGTGGTTAAACCACTGAGCCTAGGGCTTGCTGATCAGAAGGTCGGCGGTTCGAATCCCTGTGACGGGGTGAGCTCCCGTTGCTTGGTCCCAGCTCCTGCCAACCTAGCAGTTCGAAAGCACGTCAAAATGCAAGTAGATAAATAGGAACCGCTACAGCGGGAAGGTAAACGGCGTTTCCGTGTGCTGCTCTGGTTCGCCAGAAGCGGCTTTGTCATGCTGGCCACATGACCTGGAAGCTATACGCCGGCTCCCTTGGCCAATAATGCGAGATGAGCGCGCAACCCCAGAGTCGGTCACGACTGGACCTAATGGTCAGGGGTCCCTTTACCTTTACCTTTAGGCGAAGAAACCAGTTTGGCTAGTCCAAGTGGAAAAAGTCCTACCAGGCCCCTGGCCAACCGAGGCGACCAACCGAAGTCCATAGCAGCGTCGGCCTAACCTGTTATTCCTGCATTGCAGGGTGTCGGACTAGATGACCCTTGGGGTCCCTTCCAACTACAATTTTATTATTCTACAATTCTTAATAATTTCAAATGTTTCTGAATGTTTTAAACAGCTGTTCTTCACTGTTTAGTTTTATTGTTTCATTCATTTTGCAAACTTCTTTGATGACTTATTGCAATCAAACATTTTAGAACTATTGTGAAATCAAATACATTATTATTATTGTTGTTATTATTATTACCACTACCGAATTACAGAGATGTCCAATTATTTATGTGGGCTTTAGTTGACAATTCTGTCAATTAAATTTGTGTAAATATGAATATGGGGGGAATTTTTCTGAGGCAAGAAACATGCATCCCTTGAGCATGTATTTTTTTGAAAAATCAAACTATGCTGCCTAATTAATCGGGGCATCATTTATGGACAATTAGTCATTTAAACCAGGGATAGCAAGCACCATGCCCTCCAGAAGTTGCCCCCATTAGCATGGCTGATGGTCAGAAATTATGGGAGTTCCACAGTATCTGGAGAACATCATGTAGTATGTAGTAATAACAAACACATAGAGCTGTCCAACAATTTTTGTGTGTGTGTGTGTCGATGCAAGGATTTCCACGTGTGCAATGGAACTTCCTCCCTCTTCACTCCTCTCCCCACATGTGTCCTGTGGTCTTATCAAATCTCTTCTCGGGTACACAGAGGGAGGGAGAGAAGCGTACATTGATATGCTTCAGGAATATGTTAGTTGGATAGTGCCTATATTCTCCAAGGTCCTTCTTATTACTATTATTTGGCGATCACTCGTAGCCAAGTAAGATGGTCTTCCATAAACATGGTCCTAACAGTGAGTCCATAAGTGACTGTGGAGGCCAATTCTGGATCCACACATTGTTCCACAGTGGGGACATTGGTTTCCAGGTGGGAGTTGATCAAGGTGAGGGTTTGCCAAGCATGCCTTCCTCTTAGCACATTTCTCCCTTTTGTCCTGAGTTTGAGCATCTTCAAAGTCCATGACACCTTTCGTAAAGGCTGTTCTCCAATTGGTTCACAGGCCACTGTTTCCCAGTTGTCGGTGTTTATACTACATTATGTTTAGATTTGCCTTGAGAGAGTCTTTAAACCTCTTTTGTTGACCACCGGCATTATGCTTTCCATTTTTGAGTTCAGAACAGAGTAGTTGCTTTGGAAAACGATCATCAGGCATCCGCACAACATGACTAGCCCAACGAAGTTGATGTTGAAGAATCATCGCTTCGACAATGGCCTCAGTCCAGTATACCTGAAGGAGTGTCTCCACCCCCCATCGTTCTGCCCGGACCCTGAGGTCCAGTGCCGAGGGCCTTCTGGTGGTTCCCTCGTTGCAAGAAGCCAAGTTGCAGGGAACCAGACAGAGGGCCTTCTCGGTAGTGGCACCTGCCCTGTGGAACACCCTCCCATCAGATGTCAAAGAGAAAAACAGCTACCAGATTTTTAGAAGACATCTCAAGGCAGCCCTGTTTAGGGAGGCTTTTAATCTTTAATCAATTATTTTATTCTTCTGTTGGAAGCCGCCCAGAGTGGCTGGGGAAACCCAGCCAGATGGACGGGGTATAAATAAATTATTATTATTATTATTATTATTATTATTATTACACAAGAAAAAGAATATAACAGCAGGCTTCTGGAGAACACCAAAGTCTGCAAATGTGCAAAAACCCAGGAGAATCCTAACAGATGGCCACCCTCTGCTTAAAAACCTGAAATGAAGGAGAGTTCGCCACCTTCTGAGGGAGTCCATTCCTCGGTTACAGCTCTTACCGTCAGAAAGTTCTTCCTTGTTTAGTCGGAATCTCCTTTCTTGTCATTTGAATCCATTGGCTTGGGTCCTACCCTCTGGAACAGCGGAAAACAAGCTTGGTCCACTGAGGAAGTGGAGCTACACAACCTTGTGTCGCAGTTCCCAGATGTCAAACTAATTAATCGATTGAAGCCTGTTCTCTTCTTCAGCATCTTGATATGTATTTGGCCATGATGGAATTCTGAAAAAGGAATGTGATTCATAAGAGCAGAAACAGATATGCTCCCTCTGCAAAAGGCTGATCTGGACCATCTTCCAGATATTCAGATAGTTGGCCAGGATTTGACATCTTTATTTGGCCCCAGTGTCTTGGCCTGTTACAAACTTGTAAAAAGTAAAGAAAAAATGGTAGCTCTCTCACTCCAATCCCTTCTGTTTTATGAGAGGGGGGAGAGGACCAGAGTCCTTTAGATTTAGGACCTCCATATATCTGGTTTGTATTTGTAGTGAGAGCATTCTGTATACTAATGATGAGCAACTGGTGATGAAAAGCCCTTTAAGAATTCTTCCCTGTCTCTGGAATCTCAAGTCAATTGTGGATGCAGGGGAAATTCAATTCATTTCACAATCAAAGCCAAACCTGCCTAATTCACACTTTCTGAAAGGATGCATGAACTGAATCATAGTCACCCTTCCAAAGCCACACTTCTCTGAATTTTGCAACACACTTCCATAGCCAAGGCTTGTGTGTAAAGTTGCAGATGCTGATGATGTAAAGTAAGCATAAAAATGCACATATTAATGAAGATACCATACAAAGAGGTGTTATGTTTGGGGACATTGTTTTGCAAAAACGCATTATGTTAAGCCAAACTTTCCTTTCTCCCCATGAACCTCTTGGAATTTTTGTGTGTGTGACAATTTGCATTCCAAAAGTTCAAATTGCCATGCAATAAACTACAATGAAATGCATATTTGAGCATGTGCAGAGTGTCTTTCCTGAATTGCTGAACAGCTCCATGGCTCCATCTCATCACATGCACCTCCCCTGAGCACTTTTTGTAGCCAGACTTTTTCAGCAGGGCTAAGCCTATCTCCCTCTATAATAAATAAATACCTCTTCCCGCTAGTTCCCCTAATTCTAGCAAACCAATTCACAAAATAAACATACCTCATTTGTTTTACTTGTTAAACAATTAATCAGCAGCAACCCTTTCATCTCTCTTCCTCGCTGTTTTCTCTTTCTTCCTCTTGTTGTCCTTCAGCTTCAGAATTCTCCCTCCACCCCTCCTGCCCATCACTTTCCGTCTGCCTTGAACTGCCACTGCTCCTGTTCTTCACAGGTACCTGTGTACCCTTTAAAATACACCTATTTGAGAACCCTCATGTGTGCTTTAGGAGAAAACCATACTAAAATGCCGGTGGGTTTTCACGAGGACTCCCCTCCCATAAATCACAAAGGAGGAAATGTGGAGAACTGAATTTAAGTTAGGGGGGGAAAGAGAGAAATGGGGACAAACGAAAAAATTTTCATATATTTTGCCTTGTTCTGCCCGGACACTGAGATCCAGCACCGAGGGCCTACTGGCCGTTCCCTCCCTGCGAGAAGTGAGGCTACAGGGAACCAGGCAGAGGGCCTTCTTGGTAGTGGCTCCCGCCCTGTAGAACACACTTCCATCAGATGTCAAGGAAATAAACAACTATCTGACATTTAGAAGACATCTGAAGGCAGCCCTGTTTAGGGAAGCTTTTAATGTTTGACAGACTATTGTATTTTAATATTTTATTGGAAGCCGCCCAAAGTGGCTGGGGAAACCCAGCTAGATTGGTGGGGTATAAATAATAAATTATTATTATTATTATTATTATTATTATTATTATTATTATTATTACTATTAAGTAGACACCTACCCCTCTCTGAGATGTATCATCTAGGGTCTGTAAATCCAGTCAACAGCACTGATTCCCTCTTGTTGTCTCTAAAATCACAATGTCCTCAGTTATTATTCCCTTCCATAGCTGCCAATTTCTCCCTTTTTTTAAGGGAAATTCTATTATGCTGAATAGGCTTCCTCGCGAGAAAAGGGAAAACTTGGCAGCTATGTTCCCTTCTACTGCTAGTTAGAGGCAGCATCCCACTGGCTTCTTATACCTCTTCTCCACCAATTAAAATTGGCCCCTACGGAGCAACTAAAATTTGAGTTGATTAATCAACCCATGAAACCATTTGAGTTGATTAATCTAAACATTAAACTCATAGAAGGAGGCAGTCCTCAATGGCTACAGACAAGCCCTTTCCCGTAATTTCTCTCTGTTGACAGAACTCCAAAACAACAGATGAATCCATTTAAAAAGTATGAAAGGAGGCGGCAAGCCTAAATCGGAAACTTATTAAGCGTCAGTGGGGCATTTATTTTACTGGTCAGCAAACTTGAGTATGTCTAGCAGTGAGCTTAAAATGGCTTTTGATGGGCAATATTAGGTAATGCTTAAAACGAAACATTCTGTCTGGGGATCATTACATTTCTGATAAATGGTAACTTCTTGGACAGAACTTTGGAAACCCTCTCCCTACCATATCACTTAAAGATCTTCAAAGGACGGAATTTACCCCTACAGACTTAATCATAATTCAGTGCCAGTCTGTAACCATGTGGTACTAATTTAAATTACTGTAGCAATGGGCAAGTCTCTCCCCCCCCCCCAGAAATTAATAAATGCAATTTATAAGGAATGTTAAGTAGCAACTAACAATTTAATGCTTTGTGAGTTCCAGCCAAACTGATTAAATAATTAAAGGAGATTTCTAAGGGTTAGAGGGAAAGCTTTACCATTAAAATAGAACAATAGTCGGAGAATTGTTGGCATTTGATTAGACAATAAGCGTGATTATTACCCCAAACCTTGTTAAAATAATACCGTTTAAAACCCAACAAGGGGGTGGGGTGGGGAGGATTTTAAAATGCAACTACAACCTTAGTATACCACATTATTGGGGAGGTCCTTGTACCATAACAGTAGCTATGCAACGCCAGTGTCAGAACTGAAGACCTATAGCTCCATCAACTACGTGATAAATTTTTAGACCTAATCTGATGCTCACGAGTATCTGGCCATTGTGGGACGCAAGCTTTTAAAAATTGAATTCAGAAGACAAGAGTAAAGAAACAATTTAGGATTCGGGTCTATTTCCAATCCTTGTCAGTTTCAACAGTTTCCCCTCCGATCATTCCATTAGTTTTCCTTAAAAAGAGAGAGAGATTAAAAATGGTATCTAAATACCAATTGCGTGTCAAAATAAATCTCTTAAACCCCCTGTTTTAGTTAGGGATGCTTGAGGAATTTGATCTTTCCTTACAAGTCCTGATAAGAATGGACCTGATCTGCATCTCCCCCCCCCAAATAAAAGTGTAGCTCAGAACGTAGCCCTCCCAAAGTTGGTACACTCCTCCACAATGTTGCAATGCAGCTGTCAGCTAAAAATAAATACAGTGGTACCTCAGGTTACAAACAGGATCCGTTCCAGAGACCCGGCCGTATCCCAAAAATTTCATAACCAGAGGATCACTTCTGTGCACATGCGTGGCACTGTAGAGCACTTCCGCACGCGCGAGCTACGAACCCACTTCTGGGGTTGCTGTGGCCATAACCTGAAGATAACCTGGAGGTTACGCAACACGGGGTACCATTGTAAATTGATGTCAAATCAGGCTTTAAAATTCATATTTTTAGCTAAAATAGATTTAGATTGATTTATTTATTACGGTTCTTGACCAGCACACCTAAATATGCAATACATAAAACAATAAAAGAAAAACAGTAATAATCTAAAAATAGGCAATAAATATAGGTGATATATTCAAAAAATGCGTATTTAAAGACAGAATGCACATTTTCATTATTATTATTTTTTTAAATGCAGATTAATACACAAATCAAGGCTGGAATTCACATCACAATGAACATATGCAAGAATGACATGGACTAAAAATAGATAGATTTATCTAACCTCAGTTTTGATATATTTAAACTGCTGAGAACTGTGCCACAATATTTGGATACATTCCTGCGAGAGGTGAAGGTCAGGAGAGTTCTAAAAGGAATTCATGAGTTGTCTTGGATCTCCAGTAAGAGTGGTCAGCAATGAGCACAATCAAAGCACAATCAAAGCACAATTCATTTGGAGCTCATAATAATAATAATAATAATAATAATAATAATAATAATAATAATAATAATAATATATTACTTATACCCTGCCCATCTGGCCGGACCTCCTCAGCCACTTTGGGTGGCTTCCAACAGGTTATTAAAAACACAATAAAATATTAGTTATTAAAAACTTCCCTAAACAGGGCTGCCTTCAGACGTGGTTTAAAAGTCAGGTAGTTGTTTATCTCTTTGACATCTGATGGGAGGGTGTTCCACAGGGCGGGTGCCACTACCGTAAAGACCCTCTGCCTTCTGTGGAAGAATTGAGCATGGATATACAGTACTAAGTAAAGTACATGGGGTTGTATTCATCTTAGTGCTAAGTAGCTCTTTGCACAAGCACAGACATTCACTACTGCAATGGGAATTCCTCCCCCCACCCTCTCATCAGCCCTAAATATGACCTGCTTTCCCCTGCCCAACCCTTCATGGGAGAATTCGAGATGGCAGAGGGCAGGTGGGGAGGAAGTCCCATGGCTCAAATGGAGAGGTTTGGAAGAATGAATTTGTCCCCTAGGACTGAGGTTCCCCATCCCTGCTATAAGGGGAGAGGGCCACCACTGCTCTGTCCCAGCTCCTGCCAACCTAGCAGTTCAAAACCACGCCAGCACAAGTAGATAAATAGGTACCACTGCGGCGGGAAGGTAAACGGCATTTCCATGCCCACTGGTTTCCATCACAGTGTTCCATTGTGCCAGAAGCAGTTTAGTCATGATGGCCACATGGCCCGGGAAAAACTGTCTGTGGACAAACGCCGGCTCCCTCTGCCTGAAAGTGAGAGGAGTGCCACAACTGCATGTTGTTGTTGTTTAGTTGTGTCCAACTCTTCGTGACCCCATGGACCAGAGCACTCTTGTCTTCCACTGCCTCCTGCGGTTTGGTCAAACTCGTGTTAGTAGCTTCGAGAACACTGTCCAACCATCTCGTCCTCTGTTGTCCCCTTCAACACTTAATAAGTGTGTGCATACATGAAGTTGTACCTGAAACCTCCATCCAACCTACTAACTTCCAATCAAGACTAAGGACTCAGCTACATTAGTAAAGAAGCAGTGATTTGAATGTGCTATAAACATAAACATGCAACACCAGATGGCGCCAGAGAGCAGGAAATTTTAACATGCGATTTTTCATAGAGATATTTTTTTCCGTTTGTTAAAACGATCTAATTTCTGACTTATTCATTGCGTCCCCCCCCCCCCAAGCACACTTTCACACCATTCATTTATCTATGATTCCAATCGAAACCAGTCATGGCTTCCCCCCAATGAATTCTGGGAGTGGCTTTAAAGTTTTTACTAAACAGTTAGTAGCACTTGTATAACTGTTATATAGTCATAGACTCATACATCATGTGTTTAATGTTACTAAACAACTGGGCCTAGATAGTAAAATCTTTCTGTTTTTAAATTGATTTTTGGCAAGAGATGACGCCTCCTTAGATTATGAAGCCTTGGGTTGCAGCCTGTTCAGCCCTTATGTATATCCAGCACTGGCGACAAACAAAGCAGACAACAGTTTGAAGGCCTTTGCATGCAATAAAGGTAAAGATAAAGAGAAAGGACCCTTGGACAGTTAAGTCCTGTCAAATGTGACTATGGGGGTTGTGGCGCTCATCTCGCTTTCAGGCCAAGGGAGCTGGCATTTATCCACAGACAGCTTTCCAGGTCATGTGGTCAGCATGACTAAACCGCTTCTGGTGCAATGGAACACCATGATGGAAACCAGAGCACATGGAAATGCCATTTACCTTCCCGCCGCCGCAGTACCTATTTATCTACTTGCACTGGCATGCTTTCAAACTGCTAGGCTGACAGAGCAACAGGAGCTCATTGTCACACAGATTTGAACTACCAACCTTCCGATCAGCAAGCCCAAGAGGCTCAGTAGTTTAGACCTTAGCGCCACCCACGTCCCCCCGCATGCAATATATCAATAGCTGAATAATCAATTGGTGAGAAATCAAGCAAATACTTAAGGGAAACTAAATAACAGGGCATATTATTTAAATGCTAATGTTTTTTATCTGTTAATAATCCCATTGATGCTTATGCCAGTCTGTTAAAGGTCAATTTTTGCCCAAAAAAAGAGGGGGGGGTTGGCAAGCATGGTTATTTTTTAAAAAGAATCCACCAGCACAGTCACTCATCTTAACTACTGAGTAACACACGAAGAGGCTGATTTTTATTCTAGTGAGCTGAGTTTGTGAAGTACTTAAGATGTTTGGAAGAGGTCTATAAATGTCACTTTCATGTATATGACCCTGCTGGCTTATTACTCTTCCAAGCAACACACTGAATATCTTTAAGGAAATATATATGTATTTTAAGAGACTTCTACTTGCGCACGAAAGTTGGATGATTCATTGATCTGACTTTACAATCACTTAGTTATTCTGAGCTCCAAAGGCCTTGCCTGTAGCTTTCAGGCTCCTGGTTAGCAACCACCAAGGATGATACCCTCCCCCCCCCAAATAATACTGTAATATTCCTGCCCGAGAGTCAAAGAATGAGTTCTGTGCTCCACCCTGCATCATGGGTGGAGGGGGGGAGCAATGTATCCCCCTCTGCCTTATGTTAACACTGTTTTCATATTCTGTACCAACAGAATGAAATAAAGGGAACCTCCTTCCATTGACTTGCAAGGATCGCTAGGAAGATAAAACACGTCGCTGAAACAGAAGATGGGGGGGGCAGATTTGCATAAAATTTGCACATGCTAATAAAGCATGCATGGATGCACATTTGGAAATAATGACTGTGATGTAAAGAGAAATACACATTGTGCCATAGTGAGGAAGACTGTGATGGCATCCCCCCCTTTTTTCTGCTCAGTCTTCCGTCCAGAGGCCCATCAGCAGATGGATTCCTCCTGTCCCTTGTTAGAGTTCTTTCTCTTTGAACTGGATAGTGGTTCAAAGAGAGCCAAGAGGTCACCTTCAAGCAGAGGGCTGTGAGAAGGCTGCAAAGGAAGAGGTGCGCCTCTGGATATAGCAGGGGTGAGGGATTTTCTGGCCTGTGGGCCGATTGCTGACCCCCCAGACCCTTTTTATCCAACTCTTGGGACCCTCTCAGACATTTCCCCTGACTTCTGTGAGTGCTTTTGCCTGGGCAGGAGCCCATCCTTCTGCTGTGACAACGGTGATTTCCTGCCTGAATGGAGAGGTGCGTCTGCATCTTTGGAAGATACGTCTGGCATTTGTGTGTATGAAATGTAGCCTACTATACAAAAGAAAAGTCACTCTTCCCACTTTTGTGTGCGCCACCTCCCATACCTTGGGCATGCGGCTTATAGAAGGTTGGCTACAAGGTTCCCTGTCTCTGGCCACCATTAGGCCCCAAGGCAAAGATGGGGGACTTCGATTTGCAGACAGACTGCAGATCTCCAGGTCATGGGGGCTCTCCTGAGGCTGTTCCTCCTTCATAAGGGCATTCCCTGCACACACAAAAATATCTGGGAATGAATTGTAGCGTCCTTGAACTTCTGGGCTTTTACTGAGGACCCAAAATCCCCAGTAAACTACAATTTTCAGGGACTTTAACGATGGAAACTTCTTGCTGGTTAGGCTTGGAGGCCACCTGAAGACGCAATGACCAGCCTGTCCTTACTCCCTCTCCCTCTCATCTGCTTGAATGTAATTTTTCTAGAAAAGCAAAAGGGCAGACAGTTGAGAATGGGTGAAACTTAGTGGGCGAGCCAGTACCGAGGGCCTTCTGGTGGTTCCCTCGTTGCGAGAAACCAAGTTGCAGGAAACCAGGCAGAGGGCCTTCTCGGTGGTGGCGCCCGCCCTGTGGAACGCCCTCCCATCAGATGTCAAAGAGAAAAACAGCTACCAGATTTTTAGAAGACACCTGAAGGCAGCCCTGTTTAGGGAGGCCTTTAATGTTTAATAGATTATTTTATTTTATTTCTCTGTTGAAAGCCACCCAGAGTGGCTTGGGAAACCCAGCCAGATGGGTGGGGTATAAATAATAAATTATTATTATTATATAATATTCAAATTGATTTCGACTTGGATCATAAAAAGCTTATTTCCTCATCCCACCAGCTCGAAAACATCAGTATGCTCTGTACAGTGGAACCTCGGTTTATGAACACCTCGGTTTATGAATTTTCGGTTTACGAATGCCGCGGACCCATTTAGAACGGATTAATTCATTTTCCATTACTTTCAATGGGAAAGTTCGCTTCAGTTTATGAACGCTTCAGTTTATGAACAGACTTACAGAACCAATTACACCCATGCTTCAGTTTATGAACATTTCAGTTTAAGTACTCTGTGGACCCGTCTGGAACGGATTAATCCACTTTCCATTACTTTCAATGGGAAAGTTCGCTTCAGTTTATGAACGCTTCAGTTTATGAACAGACTTCCGGAAGCAATTGTGTTCATAAACTGAGGTACCACTGTATCTCAAATCCAGAGAGTTTTCTTCCATTATTTCTGTGGACAATGGATGCCTCTGTTTAGCAATGTAAGGTGCGTTTGCGTGGCTATATTGAATGCAGAGAAATTTGGACTGTGCATATTGTTTTTAAAAAGAGCCTTCGTCCTTCCAGGTGGCCTTTTCTGATTGAGTACCCCTAATGGATCTTCTGGTGTCTACGACTTATGTGCTGGCCCCTCCGTCAATAAAACAATTCATTCTTTTTTCCACATGCACCCTACCATCTTGTTGTGGCCTTAGCCATGTGCTTTTGTTTCTAGTTTACTTATTCTTTTTCCTGTTGCCTATTGCCATGGCATCTGAATGACTGATGATCATGAATTAATTTCTCCTTGGAATGAAAAGACATTATCATCTTCACCTTCCAGTGTATCAAACGGAAAAAGTCACCTGTGTTCAAGGGCAGCCGGCGAGTGTACGAAGAAGTCAGGAATTAAAAGCTTGATTATTCCAATTCCTTGCAACCGTTCTGGTTGTTCTGCGGTGACTCTTATACCAGGGCTCTCCCTTTGTCTTTTCACCTGCAGATCTAAAGATTTCCGAGCTATTGAAATCTGTGTACTCTTTTATTCCGGGAGCAGATGTTTGCATTTTAATGAAGCAAAGCTATATAAATAAATTGCTGTTTGGAAGTGACATGGGAAAGGTTGTAATCTCAGAGGTTGCGGGATGTCAGGCCTGGAAAGAATCGGCTCCAATTTCATTAGGGGAAAAAAAAATAAGGTTGCAACTTTGGGAGATCTTGGTAACTGTAAGAGTTACAAAGATCCCCCAAAGATCTTTGTGGTAAGAGGGCTATAATCCTGTGCCCATAAGTAAGGTTAAAGGTAAAGGACCCCTGGATGTTTAAGTCCAGTCAAAGGCGACTATGGGGTTGCAGCACTCATCTCGCTTACAGGCTGAGGGAGCTGGTGTTTGTCCACAGACAGCTTTCCGGGTCATGTGGTCAGCATGACTAAACCGCTTCTGGTGCAGCAGGACACCATGACAAGTGCCAGAGTGCATGGAAACGCTGTTTACCTTCCTACCACAGTGGTACCTCTTTATCTACTTGCACTGATGTGCTTTCAAACTGCTAGGTTGTCAGGAGCTGGGACAGAGCAACAGGAGCTCATCCCTTCCAGGGGATTTGAACCGCCGACCTTCTGATTGGCAAGCCCAAGAGGCTCAGTGGTTTAGACCACAGCACCACCCGGGCCCTGTGCCCATAGACTTCTGGCACACATGGTGTTTTTTGAGTCCACTTCAGAAAACAACTCACATATTCAAATCAACATAATCACAGGGAGCAGAGCTGCACATTCTAGCCAAACACTGTGGGCTTCTAGATGTTGCTGAACTACAATTCCCACCATCCCTGACCATTGGATATGCTGGCTGGGGCTGATGGGAACTTGAGTCCAACATCATCCAAAGGGGCACAGGTTCAATTCCCTTGTTCTATTGCAACACAGCATACATTCTTTTCACATACAGCCCTTCTAAGCATCTACTTAAGGGGTGATATGATAGCCATGTTCAAATATATTAAAGGATGTCATATAGAGGAGGGAGAAAGGTTGTTTTCTGCTGCTCCAGAGAAGCGGACACAGAGCAATGGATTCAAGCTACAAGAAAGAAGATTCCGCCTAAACATTAGGAAGAACTTCCTGACAGTAAGAGCTGTTCGACAGTGGAATTTGCTGCCAAGAAGTGTGGTGGAGTCTCCTTCTTTGGAGGTCTTTAAGCAGAGGCTTGAAAGGCATATGTCAGGAATGCTTTGATGGTGTTTCCTGCTTGGCAGGGGGTTGGACTGGATGGTCCTTGTGGTCTCTTCCAACTCTTTGACTCTATGACTTCAGCCTGAGGTGCATTCAAGGGGCAGAAGTGGGTAGGGATGGGAAAATCTGTCAATTCCAGTTTCTCTCAGTTTCTCCTTAGTTTGTGATCTTTTTTTTCCCCAATGCTCAAGAAACATCACCAGCATTTTAAGGCAAATTTATCCAAAGGTCCACATTATTGTATGCAACTTTGCCTAATGCACACCATTTTTGCAAAGCAAGTTTCTCCATTTTCATGTCATTTTCACTAAATATATATATGAGTTTTTATGTACGCCACCCGAATAGCTATACTTAGGGCGTGTTCCTCGGCTGAAGGACAGCCTTGTTAAATTTCTTACATACAAATTCCCAAAAACGCAAATTTCAAGAGGTGACTGTTTCCATTTGCTTCTTGTCTCAGAAAGTGTGGATTAGGTTGGTTCCCTTTTAAATGTGAAGTGAACTGAATTTTCCTCCCATTCCTAGTGGTGAGGAGCAGAGGAAGCTATCAGAGGTGTATGTCAGGTCAGACTTTGCCAATCATGTCTACTCTTGTCCATACTGACCAGGGCCGCCTCTAGGCCCGGGTCCGGTGGCATGGGGCACCAGGGCGCCAGGCCACCAGGGGTGCCGCTGCGCCCACTGCGCCTGCTGAGAGGCGCGGCGGAGGCCGCCCCAGGCACGCCGGATGCAGCCCTAGGCACGCCTCTCAGCTGTTCAGGCCGCTCTCCGGAGGCGCACGGGCCTGGGGCCGCCTCTGCCACGCGCAGGGGCATCGCAACAGGGGGTGGCCAGGCAGGATGGCGCAGGGCGCCAGCCCTCCAGGTGGCAGCCATGCCGCACCCGCCCGCCACACCATGCCCACCCGCCATGCCGGGAAACAGGGTGGGGGGGGCGCCGGAGGAATCTGTCGCGCCAAGGCGCCAGGCATGCTTAAGACGGCCCTGATACTGGCTGTTAGTGGCTGTCTGGGGTTTAGGCAGAATTTATTTCCTATTGCCAAGCACGCTATCCTTTTAATAGGAAATGTCAGGGATTGAGGCTAGAACCTTCTGCACACGAAGGAGGCGCCGTCATGGAGCTATGGTCCCATGTCCCACGTCCCACCCCAGCCCAACCTCGGACCTTCTGGTATTTCCTGTCTTTTCTTCCATCAATCATTTGATAGACCAAGGTGGCAGTGAAATCCTAAGGCAGTTCTAAGCAGCAGATGGCTCACAGTGAATTGTTCCTGCTACCAAGGCAGCTTGTTGTAGCTGTGGGTGGAGAGATCGTGAAGCTTTCAAGGCTGCCTTCTGACACCCACCCACCAGTACATGTGTCGATGCACCCAGCTACTTGCTCTTATTCACAAGCAACGGTGGTGCAAAACAAAGGTATTCTTACTTCTTAATTCCTCTTGCATCCCTTCCTTCCTTCTCAGGACTTATTATTATTATTATTATTATTATTATTATTATTATTATTATTTATTAATAATTGAATTTATATACTACCCTATACCTGGGGTTCTCGGGGCAGTTCACAGAATAAAACTTAGGGAAGTATACAGGAGTTGTCCCCTTTTTATCCCCACAAAAATTCAGTAAACTGTTGAAGGAAGGGTAGCAAAACCACAGCTAAGAAGCTCAAATCTGACTGATTCAAGAAGCTCGAATCTCGAATCTGACTGACACCCTTCTTTGGAAATTGAACGAACGTCCAGCCTTTAACATCCAAAAACTTTACTTACAGAAACTTATAGATGATTCGAAACATAATCTTTACAGTCACATGCTTCTCCAAGCATGTGCTTACAGTCTCTTCTTCTAACTTCCAAACAACTGTATTTTCCTCTCTTTCCAGAGCACAGCACTTTCAGCCTTCTGTATCTCAATCAGGCCATGCCTTGCAGCTCCTATAAGGGATTTCACCTTTCCCCTTCTCTTGCACTTTTGCTCTCTTTCTTTCAAGCAGAGAAGAAGCACTTCAATGCTCTATTCAACTTAGCAGTGTTCACAGTGGATTCTGAAAAACAGGGCGGATCTACCCTCCTGGTTTATAACATTGAGAAAGGGCTAAGGAAAGATTTTCAAAACACAAGGGTCACATCACCTTTAGCTTAGAAGGTTAATAATGTGTTATTAAAATGTGACACCAGAGGGCATTGCAGAGCAACCAGGAACCAGGCGGTAAGGGAAACTGTTGTTATGGAAGAACAACGCTAAGGTAATGAACTTTATTATTATTATATGAGTTTGACCAAGCTGCGGGAGGCAGTGGAAGACAGGAGTGCCTGGCGTGCTATGGTCCATGGGGTCACGAAGAGTCGGACACGACTAAATGACTAAACGACAACAACAAGGTTAAATAGTGTCTGACCCAACTTCATCCGATGAGCTTCCTAGCTGATTGTAGATTTGATCCTGCTCCAGTCCAACAATCTGTACCAAGGATGGAGAACCTGTGGACCCCTGCAACTTGTTGGATTCCAGCTCCTGTCAGTCACAGCCAACAAGGCCAATGGCCAGGAATTACGGGAGCTGTGGTCCAGCAACATCTGAAGCCAGACTACCCATCTCTGTTCAATATTCTAAGCCACCCTGACTCTCAAAAGGGCTGGATACCTTCTAGTCATACCAATAATGGGACAAATGGCTACATGGCTGAAAATATAGCAAGAGTCATCCTTTGCCCAAGACATCATTTTCTGTCTGTACGCACAATTTCCCCTTCAGATAGATTGGTGAAGTCTAGAAACATGAAATCTATGTTGCAAACGTTTAATAATGTTTTTTTTTTAAGCCTCACACGCTAAATATGGAAGATTTTGTCGAGGCTGCCTAATACAACAACAGTCCATACGACATATCAGTGTGCGAAATTTACTGCAAAGGGGAGTGATGTGAATAGGAAATGGATACAGTAGCTTGCTGCACGCTAGCAGATCCCCTTCCTGGGCGCCGAAATGTTAACCGGGTAGTTGTGTAAGTTATTGCACTCATTAAACTGTGCCACAAACAAGTCAACAATGATTCAGCAAAATGGTTTTGTTTGTATAGTGCCGGAGAAGTCTGATAGATCTCCAGTCAAACATTTATGGCTAAATGGATGAAGATTTTAACATCCCAGCCTAATAAAAACCCCATACTGTGTGATTAAATAAGAGGGAAAGCCGTAAAAAAAAGAGGAAGCATAATGACGGTAACATGTAGGTCAGTTACAATTTAATTGTCATTGCACTTCATTGCGAACATATCAATTCTCTGCTGCTTAGTTGAGCAGAAAACAACAATTTAGCGTGTACAGTCAGCCTACTGTCTCCATCCAAGCCCCCATTCCCATCACCTGTTTCCGATGACTTCCTTAACAGCCGCACGAAGGCTTCCTGCTTTAATAGGATAATCTCGCTGAAAGCTCCTGCTGATTGTGGCCTCCCTTTGCTCAATGCATCAGTGATCAGTAAATTTACTCCATGCTCGGCAGAGATGCTAAAATTAGATTTTGTTTGCATTACAACTTTCAAGACTCACGCCACAAGAGACACCTGCATGGAGATTTATATTGTTTTGCTTTAATGGCTTAAAATAAGCCATTATTTGTGTAGACAATGCCCTGATGTGTTGTGTTGGGGGGAGTGCACATTAAAAACAAACCCTTTTCATTATATATGATGTGTTATGTATTTACACACCAAATCCTAACCAATACCCTTGCCCGAGGGCAAAAGTCATGTCAGGCAACCCACATGGCTCTTGGGCTTACATCATGACTGAATGAGAGACACATGTCCCCAAAGGATTAAGTGCATGGAGTGGTCAAGCAAAGGGGAGTCACAACTGTGTATTTGAAAATGGATGTCTCCCCTGAATGTACTTCTCATTCAAACCAATGGTGACTTCTGTTTCAGTGTATCTGAAGCTCATACCTATAACAAACTTGCTGTTGTTGTTGTTTAGTCGTTTAGTCATGTCCAACTCTTTGTGACCCCATGGACCAGGCACCCCTGTCTTCCACTGCCTCCCACAGTTTGGTCAAACTCATGTTCGTAGCTTCGAGAACGCTGTCCCTTCATGGATCAATGCCTTGTCGTGGCGAGGGGCTTGAATAACTCAGAGAAGCTATGAGCTATGCTGTGCAGGGCCACCCAAGATGGACAGGTCATAGTGGAGAGTTTTGACTAAATGTGATCCACCTGGAGAAGGAACTGGCAAGCCACTCCAGTATCCCTGCCAAGAAAACTCCATGGACAAAGACAACAGGCATATAAAAGTTACAACAAACTTAGTTGGTCTCTAAGGTGCTACTGGAAGGAATTTTTTTATTTTTTGTTTCAATGAGATAAGTTAGTCCTGACTTACATCCCATTGACATAAACGGGAAGTCCTATAGATTCAGCCCTTTACCTTAAGGGTGGCTAATTTCTGTAACTTTGAGGCCACTGTAAACCCAGAAGGTTTTCCAGAGCCGAGAACTATATCTGGTCTACTGTATATCTAAAGCTTCTCCTTCTCCTTCTCCTTCTCCTTCTTCCAGTCCTTTGACTGAACTTTGACATCAAATAATTAACTTGCAAACCAAATGATGTTTCACACCGTATCTTACTACAATGACTGCTCCAAAATAAAGTCATTGTTGTGTATTGCATTCATTTGTTCCAGCATTTTCTGTAAAAAAAAACAAAACAAGAACAAGAACAAAAACTAATTAAATTAGTGTCGTGGTGCATTGTGGTCTTAGATTAGATCCGGAAAATGCTGGGTCCAAATCCTTTCAGCCTACCCTACCTCACTGGGTTGTTGTGAGGAGGAGAGAGAACGATGTATGTTTTCCTGAGCCCCTGGGAATAAGGGTAGGAGAAAAACATGGGAGTAGATTAGATACGTAGATAGGTGACAGATAAATGATAGAGGATAGATGATAGAAGGTGATAGATGGATATGGCTCTTGTGAACTTTCAGTTCTTAAAAAATCTATAAATGTAGCAGAGGGTTGTCCATGTTGAAGCACAGCTGTACTGAAAACTTGCATGACCTTTTTTCTTTTTCTTTTTAAAAAAGAGCTCACACAAGTATCTCTCTTTACAACCCTCCAGTGAAACAGCCCCAGGGCATCCTCACAGTGGTGAACAATGGAAGATCCCTTTCTTTTATTTTTATTTCTCTTATTTTAAAATATTTATAGGCCACCTTTCTTAGTAAAAATTCTCCAATCACTTTGCATAATCACAATGTAAAATTACTGGTTCAATAATTAGATAGATAGATAGAAGATAGATAGATAGATAGATAGATAGATAGATAGATAGACAGACAGACAGATAGATGATAGATAGCATAGAGTACAATTTCTACAAACCTTAAACAACATTAATAAACCACCAATATTTATTTATTTTGTGGTTTTTTTTGTTTTATTTATGATACAAATATATATGTATAGCCCACACCATAACATATTCATCTTGGGCTAAGGTACAAAAAATCATTTAAAACAATACAGTCAAAGCTTGGTTCTTGAATGGCTCCATTTTGGAACGTTTAGGCTCCCAAACGGCAAAAACCCAGAACTAAATGCTCCGTTTTTCAAATGTTTTTCAGAAACTGAACATCCGACGCAGCTTCTGTTTGAGTGCAGGAAGCTCCTGCAACCAATCAGAAGCTGCACCTCAGTGGTTGAACATTTTGGAAGCTGAACGGGCTTCTGGAACAGATTACGTTCGACAACTGAGGTTTGACTGTAATTTCAGTAATAAAACCAGAAGATAAAACAATAAGTAAAAGCCACAGACAGGAACTCAACATTCCTCAAAGGTAATGGTTCTGTCAGGGCAGACATTTTGGCTTGCCTGTAAGATGGAGCAACACCCACTTCTGCTACTTCTTCTCACTGTTCCAGATGTTCTCCCAACCCTCCTCTCCGGTCAACTATAGGCGGTGCAAATGTGGAGGTGGGGAAGTCCTGTTGCACAAACAAATCTTTCACAGTTGGGGTGCTACCACAGAAAAGGCCCCCTTCCCATGACACATACGTAACTCCCACTCGGTATAACAGTGCACAAAATGGCTGTAAATTAATGTAGGCAGGAAATGAATTATATTTGTGAGAAGGGGTTGCATCCTATGTTGCTGTTTTTTGCTCACACAACAGACGTCCGTGGAGCTTCTCCTTCCTCTCCTCCCCCTTGAAGTCCCACCATCATTGTGCACATTTGCACCAGAGGATTGGGAAACCCTCTGGAGCAGAATTTGGGGGTTGTAGGGAGAAGGATGGGAAGAGCAAGCACTGTTGGGCAAGCAGAATTCCACTGGTCCTGCTGGCTAGGGATGATGTGAGTTGCAGTCCAACAACAACTGGGGAAACCCAGAAAGACACAGTGCTTAGATTGCCCATATGAATGAAATGTATACATAATGGTATGTTGTTGTTGTTGTTGTTGTTGTTGTTTAGTCATTTAGTCGTGTCCAACTCTTTGTGACCCTATGGGCCAGGCACTCCTGTCTTCCCACTGCCTCCCACAGTTTGGTCAGACTCATGTTGGTAGCTTTGAGAACATTGTCCAACCATCTCGTCCTCTGTCATCCCCTTCTCCTAGTGCCCTCCATCTTTCCCAACATCAGGCTCTTTTCCAGGGAGTCTTCTTTTCTCATGAGGTGGCTTGAGGATCTGTCCTTCCAGTGAGCACTCAGGGCTGATTTCCTTCAGAATGGATAGGTTTGATCTTCTTGCAGTCCACGGGACTCTCAAGAGTCTCCTCCAGCACCATAATTCAAAGGCATCAATTCTTCGGCGATCAGCCTTCTTTATGGTCCAGCTCTCACTTCCAGTTGAATTCCCCTAATCATTATGTAACAGCTGTAAGCAGCAATATCCTTTGCTCAGTTTATGTTCTCCATATTTAGTCTAGTTAGCTCAATACTGTCTACACTGGCTGGCAGCAGCTCTCTCCCAGCCCTGTGTAGAGATGTTGGGAATTGAACCTGGGACCTTCTGCGTGCAATGCAAATGCTGTACCACTAAGTTACAGTCTTTCCTTCTTGAATGTTTGCTCCCTTTGAGGAAGGAGATGTGACTGGCATGTTCACCCTGGCATGCAAAGTGAGTCTGTCTGAATACCAACTGCTGGAATCACAATTGGAATGAGGGATGTTTGCACTCAGGTCTTGCTTGTGGGCTTCCCAATTTGGCCACTGGACTAGGTAGGCCTTTGGCCTGATCTTATCTTCTGACACGTTCTTAGATAGATGCTCTTCCCCACCCACCCAGCCGCGTCGCCTGGTAGTATTTCAAACCTATTTCAGCCTACGACATAAATTTAGGTAGCTCATTAGATTCATGATTGATGAGAGCCAAAGGAGAATGCGAAGCTACCCACTGACATTCATGCTTGCTTTTCAAATATCATCCCAGGCGCTGCTTCCGAACCACGTGCTCCAGCTCCCATCTTGGTGGCTGCCTCTTCCAGCTCCGCAAATGAGCAAAATCAGCAACTCGGTCGCAAGCAACTGCTCTCCGACAGTTCCCCGCGTCCTCCCCACTTGTTTGTGTTGCTTATTTTCCCAGCCTCGTGCATTAATTACTTCCCGCTACCCCCCCCCAAACGCCTCCTCTCGCTACATCAATCGCAAATGGCAAGTAGCGTCTCCCTCCCTGTTAACATTGGACCCCTGATATTTCTTGACTCTGCTCCTTATTAAATTATGTTTACCTGGGCTGCGTCAGGTTCATTTCACCCAGGTAAGATGTCCCATTAAGCACGACAAGGAGAAGGTTGCGAGATTAATGCCCCCTCTGAACTCGAAAGGGTTCGTCAGCATCTTTTCAGATCAGGGGACCACACGACACCAGGAAGCAAAGCGTGCCATAATGGACCTTAGCCTTTAACTGAACTGCACGCCCATTATTCCAGTAACAAGGCTACTTTTAAAGTGTCTCATTATTAGCTTCATTAGATATGTTACTTGCATCAATGGCTATAGTTACTTCTATAAAATGGAAGAGGTTAATGCACGCATATATATATATATATATATATATATATATATATATATATATATACTCACGCTACATGGTATCCAGCATGTAGAAGCCCAAAGTTTTATGACAATGTAATTGGTAGTTAGTGTGAAATTTGTAAGACAAATAGACAATACGAAGGGTAACCCGGGCCGTCCTCCCAATGCCTCATATTTTTTTACAGCCACCAAAGGGCCTCATTAAAACACCAGTCAGCACCTCGGCGGAAAGACACAGTGCTTAGAATGCCGAAATGTGACAGAAAAATCTGCATTTTGTAAATTTGACACCTTTGATAGATTATACAGTGTAAAACCATTGCTTCGGAGTCTTACAATCACACTTTAGGTACTCTTATGAACCCAAGCGTGCCTCCATCGTTCGATATAACAATGAGAGGCAGGCGGGGTGAGGAAAAGGCAGATAGTGAATAAAGGATGGGCAAAACACACACAGAGAGAGACACCATCAACGACCCCCCCCCGCCAAATATCTTCATTCTGCTTTTTCCTCCAAAATTGTGTCTTCATAGTGTTTGGTTCCAGGAAAGGGAGAGCTGGGCTTATAGTACAACCACAACACCATAAATGTGGGGAGGTGCACACAGCTATGGATAACAAGAGATAAATTTGCGCTGAACTGGGAGGGCCTCACTTAGGTCAAACAGCTGTGGGATTCTGGGTAAAAGTCTAAATCACCATTCTTTGCAGACTTCTAAATAGCTGCTTGTTCCCTTTAAAATACAGTGGTACCTTGACTTACGAATTTAATCCGTTCCGAATGGACCTTCGTAAGTCGAAAAATTCGTAAGTCGAAGCCAATGGGGAATTTTTTTAAAAAAAATTCGTAAGTCAAAAAAATCCTATCTAAAAATTCGTAAGTCAAAAAAACCCTATCTAAAAATTCGTAAGTTGAAAAAATCCTATCTGAACCGCATCCAAAATGGCGGACAGAACTCTGTTCGTAACTCGAAACATTCGCAGGTCAAGTCATTCGTAAGTTGAGGTACCACTGTACCTGGAAGCCGAGACCAGGAAAGGCCTTCTCAGTAGTTTCACCTGCCCTGTGGAACGCCCTTCTGTCAGGTATCAAAGAGTTAAACAACTATATGACTTTTTGTAGACATCTGAAGTCAGCCCCATTTCAGGAAGCTTTTAATGTTTGATGCATTTTTTTCCTCTTCTCCTCCCCTCTGTATTTTGTTGGAAGATGCCCAGAGTGTCTGGAGTAATCCAATCAGATGGGTGGGATATTATTATTATTATTATTATTATTATTATTATTATTATTATTATTATCTTCCAAGGGAGATGTAGCTACTAAAACAATGAGATCAGAACCAGAGATTGGGGAGGAATAGATTTTGCTCTTTTCGTCTTCTCCTCCCATTCTGTCCCAGAGGAGGGCGGCCAAGGTTGTGATGGGCCCACAATCCAATTCAGGGCCCGGTCCATTGATTCAGAGTTGCCCTGATCCAACCCAGATGATCTAGGGCTGACCCTGAATTGATTTGGAGCCCTTGGACAGTCATGTAGTCAAGCTTGTGTGAGGAGGCAAGAAGGAAACATAGCTCTCGTTCCACACTTCCTCTCCTCTCTGCTAGATTTCCCTTCCTTTTGACTGTCCTGCTTCACTCCAGGTAGTTCCAGATGGACTTGGGGTGACCCAGGGCTGTCTCAACTCAATCTGGCCAAATTCCAGGTCAACTCAAATCTGCCCAATTTGGTTCAGGTGGAAACCAAGTCCTGCAAGGAAGGGTCAAAGTGCTTCCTCAGTTTAGCTTGGGAAAGAAAAGATTAATAGTGGTTTTTGAATGTTCTGCCAGTGATTTCAGAATGCAATGCCATTTTAACAGGACTTCACATTTTGCACTGAATTCTGCTTCTGCTTCTTTTAAGCAAACTGAAATGGTACTGTTTAGTAAATGACCGTAGTTGGTCCAGAGATAATAAATAGCCCATCTTCCTCAGCATCCTGTCTTGTGTCACTTGTCCACTAGACAGAATTGGGAAGTGCACAAATGGCATTTAATGATGATACTCATGAACTGGTCAGATCCAACCCGTGCATTTCACATTCAGTACACATTTGAAGATTCCTGCATTGCAGGGGGTTGGACTAGATGACCCTTGGTCCTTTCCAACTCCTAAGATTCTACGAGTCTATGAAGAGCACGGCTTCTCCCCTAAAGAATCCTGGGAACCATAGTTTGTTTGTTTGTTTGTTGAGGGTGCCGGGAATGGTAGGTTTGTGAGGGTAACCCTTCAGTTCCCATGATTCCTTGGGGGAGTCATGTGTTTTAAATGTGCTTGAATTGTATGGTGTTCATTTGCTCAAACCTTGGGACGTGACAGTTTCGCTTCATGCAGCTAAACGTAAGCCCCTCTTGAAATCTCCAAGGTCTGCCTTTAAAAAGAAGCCACAGAACAAAAACGGAAGGCGCTTTCCTCTGAAATATATAGTGAAAATGATCACCAGACACCTAAGGCCTTATGCTTGGCTGCAGCCTGAGAGAACACAGGATGCTTTTCAATGCTCGAGGGATTAGTATGTAGGTTATCATGTTTGTTTGGAGTCTCACTATGACATCTGTTTACCTCTTCATCTGGTAACTGAAAGATTTCCTGTTAAATTGGAGCAGTTGTAGATGGAGATGAATCGTATTGCATTCGTTGGCAAAATATGACATTCTGGTAAGTCTTAGAGCTGCTGCATTTGACTGAAAAGCCTTTTGATTAGGGTTTTTTTTTGGATCCCTCTCTCACTCTCTTTACTGCAAAATAATAATGCAGGAACAAACTGGATTTACAGTGGTACCTCGACTTACGAATGACTCGACAACCGAATTTTTCGACTTACGAATGGGGGTAATGGCCACGCGCTTACGAATGACTCGACATCCGGGGAAAAAATGTGGCGGTTTTAGATAGGGATTTTTCGACTTACAAATTTTTAGATAGGGTTGCTCGACTTATGAATTTTTCCGTTTCCAATGCATTCCTATGGGAAATCGCATTTCCAGTGGCATTTTTCGACTTACGAATTTTTCGACTTACGAAGGTGCCTTCGGAACGGATTAAATTCGTAAGTTGAGGCACCACTGTATTACATGCTTCTCACCCTCACATCCTTTGCCACCTTTCTCTAAAAACAGCCGTCTACCAACTTTCCGCCTTCAGGAGATGCAGAAGACATTTCACGGTGGACTTTGCCTGCCATCATGAAACCAAAGCTCCCTCAAAATACTCCCTCTTGAAAAGCAATGCCTCTAAAACGATATGCTGGTGGTCAGGCAGAAATTTGCTTAGTCCCCTCAATACTGTGTTCATTCTTCTAAACAAAAAACCCAAAATGTTTAAATGTGTGCTGAGCTTAAAGTTCTTTTGCCAAAACCATTCAGCTTTGAAAGTGAGCCCCATTCTTGGCGCCTGCAAATGGAGTGGTGAATTTTGGGGGCCTCATTTGGTCTCGTGCTTCTTTGAAATTGAAATGACTGAGACAAGCCTTGTGGAGAGGGCAGATGACTGGAGAAGCTCCATGATGCTAGGAACACAAGAATAAATAGAAATTGGTCTATTGCTGAAAATTTCCAATCCAATCCAGATTCAACTTGCAAGCCACCTGTTTGATAGAAGCCTGCAGGCAAAATTCATTTTTTAAAAAAAACTCACTTTCCCGACCTAGCCCCAAGCAACAGATCTGTGAACAATCTGCTTGCCTTTCAAATATTGCCATAGGCTCACTTTGATGAAAAGCTCTGGATTCTTCCACATGGGAGTCACACACTGCACCATGGGTTTTGAAGTAGCAAGATTCTCCTCTGCAAATTTTGATGTTAAAATAAGATTCAAGGGAGCAATCTGGCTACTTCAGTTAAAAGCCCTCAGTGTTTGCCTCCTAGAATTTGTCCACTGCATCATGGATTTAGGAGTCGCATAAATTCTTCCCTGGAAAAAATTATGATATTGAATAGTCCCTGAATGCCTTCTTAACATTCATATAGCCACAAAATATTTGATACCTGATAAGTGATAATTGACACTTGATAATCCATTTGATAATTGACAGTGAATATTTGACTGCATTTGGAAGTTGTCACACAATGATATTTAATATGTGACAGTATTTGACAGCTGACATTCTAGTGAATAACTGTTTGTTATTCACAGCTTGGGAGGCTGTCGTTAAGTAAAGACTGGGGGGGGGAATCATTTCCCCATTTGGGTTGTGATTCATTAAGACGGATGTGCAGAGCTCCCTTGGGAAAAGTTACTAGCCTCATACCACCTGAAGTGGGACTTTTTTTTTCGCTGAGGCAACTTTCCCTCCAACTGCAAAGTAAAAGCTACAGGTAGGTAGCCGTGTTGGTCTGGATCGAAGTAAAATAAAAAAATTCCTTCAGTAGCACCTTAAAGACCAACTAAGTTTTTATTTTGGTATGAGCTTTCGTATCTGAAGAAGTGTGCATGCACACGAAAGCTCATACCAAAATAAAAACTTAGTTGGTCTTTAAGGTGCTACTGAAGGAATTTTTTTATTTTAAAGTAAAAGCTATCCAACTTGAATTCTACTGAATTATTATTATTATTATTATTATTATTATTATTATTATTATTATTATACTTAACGGACCACATAAAGTTACTTTTCTTCTCTGTTAATGTAAAGGTTACCAAGTTTTTCTGTGTGTGCTATGATAGAATGGTGACAGACCTGGGGAACAGCATTCCGAAATATCAGGACGTCCACTATTTTATGCTCCTCCTTCTCAGCAGACGTTGGTGTAACCTGTAAGTAGTGATGGGAGAATCTGCCCATTTCAATTTCTCGTTTTTCCAGCCATAGCTTCACTTCCCCACATTTGCATATCTGTTTTATTTTTTTTAAAAAAAGACCAACAACTTCCGAATGAAAAATTGTCAGCGTTTTAGCGCAATTTTTTCTTAATATGCACACCTCCTGCGCAGCTTCCCCTCATTTACACATTTACACATCGTGCATTTCTGTAGGCGACTTTCACTAACAGAACAGCCTTATGCACAGTTCACATAGCATAGACATTTTTTCAGTGCTATTTTTCTAGGAAAAAAAGGAGGTGCTGGAACTCACCTTGAACACCTCCCTTGTTCTTTTATAACGGCAATGGTGCCTTCCTGAGAGGTGCTGGAACTGAGTTTTGGCTGGGGAAAAAGCCCTGCATTTTGTATACATTACCTGGTTGGAGAACTGCGTTGCAGAATTTGGAGAAGTGCAAATTCCGAAAGATGACTGTGTTTGGGTTCATGTATTGTTTCAGGAAATTTGAATGAAGTAGATTGATCTTTCAATGCAGCCTGAACCAAATTCCTGCCCCGACCCCTATTTGAATAATAGAATCATAGAATCATAGAGTTGGAAGAGACCACAAGGGCCATCCAGTCCAACCCCCTGCCAAGCAGGAAACACCATCAAAGCTTTTTTAGCTGCTGCATCACACTGCATCACACTTTTTAGCTGCTGCATCAGACTGTTGACTGTTGTAACCTGCACTGCACATAACACAGCAGATATTTAAATGAGGCTGCCAGTAGCAGACAGCATGGTGGGGGAACCACCACTCACCTGACCACTGGTCGGGCACATTGCTGCTGCTTACCAGAAGATGGAGGGCAAAGGGAAGGAGACATGGAGGTTGGCATGGTGCAAACACGTGGGCAGGAGTGGCAAATTGTCTCCACTGGTTCATATGTACCACACTGAACATGTAAATTCGTAAGAGTCAGCTGAATCTGAACCAACTCCCATGAATTACTACACTTGGGCAAAAAAGAAAAAAGAAAAAAAGGCACAAATACAGGATGGGAGATACCTGGCTTGAGAGCAGTACATGTGAAAAGGATCTAGGAGTCTTGGTAGACCACAAACTTGACATGAGTCAGCAGTGTGATGCAGCAGCTAAAAAAGCCAATGCAATTCTGGGCTGCATCAATAGGAGTATAGCATCTAGATCAAGGGAAGTAATAGTACCACTGTATTCTGCTCTGGTCAGACCTCACCTGGAGTACTGTGTCCAGTTCTGGGCACCACAGTTCAAGAAGGATACTGACAAGCTGGATCGTGTCCAGAGGAGGGCAACCAAAATGGTCAAAGGCCTGGAAACGATGCCTTATGAAGAACGGCTTAGGGAGCTGGGTATGTTTAGCCTGGAGAAGAGAAGGTTAAGGGGTGATATGATAGCCATGTTCAAATATATAAAAGGATGTCATATGGAGGAGGGAGGAATGTTGTTTTCTCCTGCTCCAGAGAAGCAGACACGGAGCAATGGATTCAAACTACAAGAAATAAGATTCCACCTAAACATTAGGAAGAACTTCCTGACAGTAAGAGCTGTTTGGAAGTGGAATTTGCTGCCAAGGAGTGTGGTGGAGTCTCCTTCTTTGGATGTCTTTAAGCAGAGGCTTGACAGTCATTTGTCAGGAATGCTTTGATGGTGTTTCCTGCTTGGCAGGGGGTTGGAGTGGATGGCCCTTGTGGTCTCTTCCAACTCTATGATTCTATTAATTCCATTGTCTAATGGATCACTTACAACTTCTCATCACAAGAAGACCAAGACCTCCCAGATTGTGTCAAAGGCCCATCTGGTCCAACAACCTGTTCTCACAACAGCCAACCAGATGCCCTTAATAGGAAGTCCGTAAGCAGAATCTAAGCACAGCAGCTCTTGTGATTCCTTCAGGTACGCATTTTGATATAGTGCTGTAGCACACGCTGTTTTATTTTAGGTTGTACATTAGATCCTGTGCTGAGCCCTGCGGAGTAACTGTTTGGATTTGTGACATAAGGTAGCCGTTGCAAAATCATGCTGTGTTGAGTGCTGCCAGAGCCAAAATCCTCCAGCAACTGCGGCTCTGAGGAGATGTATGTGGATCCATGCCCTGGCCTGTTCTGTGTGGGTCCATGGGCACTGGAACCCACTTCCCCGTGTCTGAGCCTTGAAGAGACATCTCTGCTGCCAGACTCTTTGGGTTGGTTCCCAGACTCCTCGGGGATCAAGAAAACCCAGAGGAGAGAGAGTTCCTGACAGCGAGAAACCCCATTAATTTGAAGAATCAACAGCTAAAGAAGAATGCAGCAGCCCTTTAACTAACCAGAAAGCCTCACTCATGGGATTTGGCTTCCAGTAAATGACTACATACATACATACCTGTAAAATTCAGGCAGTTGCTCCAGAACATTGCTGAGACAACTTGCACATTTGGTCTCAGCTTCAGGAGCACTATCCATGGTGCTGGACCTACACTCTTCTCTCCTTCCAAAGTGCTGACTTTTGCCTTGCTTTTGGCTGCTTGGGGAACAAGGAACCACTTGTTTCCTCTTGCTTGGGCTGATGGAAGTTGTCATCCACAAAATGTTGGTGACCCTGAACCAAACAATCACATTAGAATAGAATAGAATAGAATAGAATAGGATGGAATGGAATAGAATAGAATAGAATAGAATAGAATAGAATAGAATAGAATAGAATAGAAATTTATTCGCCAAGTACTTACATACAATACTTGGAATTTGCTTTGTCTAATTTTACAGTGTAAACGTACTTTATACAAAATATCTGTTAAATATCTGTGTGAGGATCGGAGTGTGCAGAACACTATTTCAAGAGGAGCCACTCCGACTGCGCCTGGAGCTTTTGCTTTCTGTCCCTGTAGTGACTTCACAACAGGTTGAGGTGGTTGTTGGTGCCTCTGGCGCCAAGTGAATGGCTCTAGTTGATAATGCTTGACTTTGCTATAAAACTGATTAGCAAGCAAGATTTCCACCTAGGATTTTTATTTCTCTTGCAGTGCTGTGCTACTCTTTCTTCTGATAAAATAAAAAAAATTCCTTCAGTAGCACCTTAAAGACCAAAGTTTTTATTTTGGTATGAGCTTTCGTGTGCATGCACACTTCTTCAGATACACTGAAATAGGAGTCCCCAGGCGCTTATGTGGAGAAAGGGTGGGGAGGGGTGGGGTGGGGAGGGGGTATCACTCAGATGGGTGGTGGAAGTGGGTGATTGACTGGCTGATAGCTGTTGATGACTGAAAACGACTGCAAATAGTTTTGCATGAAAAAGCAAGGGTGGAGATGGCTGAAGATCACTTTATCATGTATAATGAGATAAGAATCCTATGTCTCTGTTCAAACCAGGTCCCTCCATGGTTTTGAGCTTGGTGATAAGTTGTAATTCAGCAACTTCTCTTTCCGGTCTACTTCTGAAATTCTTTTGTAGTAAGACAGCTACTTTGAGATCTTGTATAGAATGTCCTGGGAGATTGAAGTGTTCTCCGACTGGTTTCTCTGTCTTCTGGTTCAGATTTATGTCCATTTATCTTTCTTCTGAGTTAAAGATAAAATATGGACTAAGCCCTGCCTCCTCCTCCTCCTCCTCCTCCTCCTCCTCTTCCTCCTCCTCCTCCTTCTTCTTCCTCTTCCTCTTCTTCTTCTTCTTCCACCACCAAAAACAGCCCCCCCTCTCCCCCTGCAGTAAGCAAAGAATGGCCAATGCTCAGGGATTGTGGGAGTTACAGTCCACAAGTGAAGGCCATCATATTGGCTACCGCTGGCTTAGCTAGTCTTTGTAGAATTCTTCTACACACACACACACACACACACACACACACACACACACACACAATCTGCTTCCACAGAACTGATCACTGATGATGCGAAATGAAGCCTTTCCTTTATCTTGCATCTTTGAGATTCTCTTTTTGTTTGGGTGCTGGTGCATTTGCAATAGGGCATCTCCCATGTACAAGGAGATATCAAAATGAAACTGGGCATGTATGTTCAGTGGGCGATTCTATCTTTTGACTACCAGCGCAAGTCCTCACCCATTTTTTAAGAGGGGTGTGTGTCTCTGGGTGTGCATGTATGTACACACGCATACGGCAACCGTAAGAAACAATACATTCCTATATACATTCAGATCACCCTTACTGAATCAGTGCACAGATGTAAATTGCTTCCGTACAAGAACTGCTCCGAATTTCACAAACAAGCCCGCCAGATCAGTGATGTTCTATGTGTGAATAATATTATTTTTAATCAGACAGAGGGGGAAAAATAATAATAATCAGTTTTACTTTCCTGCAAAGTCGAGCTTTTGATCACTGCTGTTCCTGCGCTGCAAGACAAATGGAGAAGGGAGTCACTTATGAATATCGTGGCTGGGTTTTTCAATTCAGTGGATTATTCACATCTGTTAGGTGAGAATTACAGAGCACTGGAATAAGGGACTCTTATGTTTTTATAAATCTCGCACCGCCAAGGGCTACTGAATAGTGAGTCTCAACATCTGTGTTACTTCTCCTTTGAGCTTTTCTGATTAAACATGTCTAAACATTTCAGATACCATCAGAAATGCAGAAAAAGAAAGACGAAAGAAATTGTTGCAATCCACAGTTTGATGTCAGCTTGCTGGATTTCGTTTCATATATATATATATATATATATATATATATATATATATATATATATAGCAACAGAGCAAGAGGAACATGATTCCATGTGGCAATTAGCCTCCTAAATATCTTTGTCTGTAGAGCGTCCCTCTTTTATTTTTTATTTTTTACAATTGCATTATTACCGAAAAATTCAGACAATTGGAAAAGAAAAGGACAGGTGTAAATAAAGGTGCCTGCATTTGGACAGCGATGTTCCTTCCAACCTCTGGCTCCTTACGCACACACACACACACACACAGAGAGAGAGACACACAAAATCATTCAAATGCCTTTTCTTTCCCTGACAAAAATATTCATTAAAAACATTTCACTGGGCTGCCTTTTTAATATAGCACAGGCATTCAACCTGCGCAGGAAGCTTCCATGAATCCACACAAATACTGTGTAATTATCTGCCGGCTCCCCGCTGGCTACTGCATATTCTGAGCACAAAGTGAATGCCACAAAACCACTGGCTGACTTCTGTCTTCATTGTCCCTGCTTGGAATATGAAGCCCCACTTCATTATAGCAGACCTGATCAAACTTGATAGATTTAGCTATTATTCTTGGCTGTGTCAACTTTCTCTCTCCTGCTCTCTCTCTCCCCCCCCCCCACAATTCTCCTTCAGCTCTTTTGTTTTGCCACCCGGGAATGCATCTTATTCCTAGGCTGTCTCTCTCTCTCTCTCTCCACCCCCCTTGCTTTCTTCCCTCCCTCCTGCCTGGTCTTTCTCCTGACAAGTCACGGTTTCAGTAAATAATGCTCTGCGCATTATCATGTGATTCATGAAAAATAAGCCTTGCAATCCGCCCCCTCAATTGTCCTTTACGGGTATATATGTACATATAGTTTGTTACTATTAAAACGCTGTAATATTGACATACGCTGCGGAAACCGCTATGAAAATCTTTACGTATACGTGGGGTGTTAAATTTCTGTGTATGGGCAGTCTTCCCTTGGTGTCCTACCTGAGCTTGTTGTGCATTTTTGTGCATGTATACAAACACACACACACACACACACACAAACACAGAGATAAACTTTAAAGCAAAGCTTCGGAGTTGGTACCTTATCTCCCGTGTCATTTTTTCCTTCTGAAATTTGGGATATTGTTAATTTGTGGATTCAACTTGCAGGTGCCTTCCTGCATCTTCTCTCCCCCCAAAGAGAGAGAGAGAGAGAAAGCACCACAGTGCAGGCAAAATGCAGATGTTGCAACCACTGGCTTGCCTGAAACATCCATAGCTTTGTAGTTTTGGGAGAGTTGCTATGCAACCGTCGAGAAACGCTGCTCTCATTTAAGTAATAATAATAATAATTTACTAAAAACAATGCAAGGAGCATCCAAATCATAAATACACCATAAAATCACTTCAGATCGAAAAAGTATGGCAATCTCAGAATTTGCCACAAAATTATATTGTCCGTGGTTTGGGTTGTGCTTGTGGTTGCTTTTAGAAAAATTGCTGCCGGGTTTTTAAAAAGGGCCCATTCACCCTTTTCTGCTGAACGTTTTATAATATCCCCTAACAGTGGTTTTTTTTAGCATTATGCTTGCCCATTCATCACGGCCTTTCTGAACTAGGTTTTGGCGAACTGAAGCCAATTAGCTGAACGGGATTCCGGACAAAGATGTCATAAAACATCAGGCACAAGCAAGTTTCTCAGCTTTTAGTTCCCTTCAGCTTTTACAACAACAAAAGAGCATCAAGTTTTCCTTAAATGAAAAGATCGTGTTGAAATATATTTTAATTTGAATATACTGTACCTGATTTTTCAAAAATTAACCGTGAAAAATTATGGGGTTTTGTCTTAATGTTACTGGCTCAAATATTCAGGTCATATTTTTAGGGGTAGTGATAAATATATAGCGAACCCTGTAAGATACGCTCTAAATTTCAAAGGAATATTGGCTATAACAGAATGAGACACTGTAAATAATACTTGCCAAGCCAAAAATATAGAAGGACGAGCATGGCTTAATTTTAGATGGATCCTTTGCACATTGTGTTGATTTTATTTTTTTGAGATTGTTTTCCAAGTGCTTCTGTTTAGTCTCCTCCTGCTCTTCATCTTAGTACCTTAAAATACAAACATGACTTTTTATTCAAAACAGGCTGCTTTAAATACGCAAGGGTCCTCCTGCGATGCTATAGGTTTTCAAGGTTGCGTTTAAACGTTGCAATAATCATTGCCGATTATCGCATAATCTGCTGGTGTACATTGTTACGTCCTGACGTAAAAGGATCAGTGTGACTTGAACAGAAGCAGTACGCTATTTCTCGCCCCTCTCTGGAGTAGAATTCCCCCATCTCTCTTCCACCATCATAACCTCCCTCCCCACCCCACCCCCACCCCCCCAAAAAAAATCCATGTGCAGCATCTTAACATGTAAATTGCAGCAGAGCAACACAAAAGGATAAAGAGTTTTTTTTTTTAAGGCAATCATGATGATCACTTAATTCAGTCTCTGCCTTTCCACTTGGCATAAGGTAATTAGAATGCCACATCGTTGGAGAGAAAGCTTCGGCTACCACTCTGACTCACCCAGACGATAATACATGATTAGAAGTCAGTGACAGATCACAACTGCTGCATGACCCACCAAGGTCTTATCAAGGGCAAATCACATAATTAACATGCACTTCTCCAGCCGGAGAGTACAATGCGATTGTTCGAGGGACAATCAAATTAGCCTAGCCAATGGGGTCAATGTATTGTGACCTTGGAAACATTTTTTTTTTTTTTGGAGGGGTGGGGGGTGGGCGACGAAACACGCATTGTCTGTTTCCTCTCCTCTCGCAACAGAAAGGCACTTTAAACTGAAGTTTAAAATGCACTTTAGATTGAAGTTCCTACACACACACACACACACACACACACACACACACACACACTCCATTGCCTTCTTAGTTTATCATGTATGGAATAAAGGCTTCTACTAATGCAGCCTGACCCTGAGGGAGACATATGTAATGGAGCCACTTAGACAGAAATTCAGGCATCTAGCAAGGCCTGGAACTCAATTTATTTGCCCTGAAAGCAGCCCTGGAATCAGGTACAAAACTGCAGAGAAAAATTATCATTTTGCTTTTTATTTTATTTTTAAAGAAAACGCCTTCTTGCCAAGATTGTTTTGTTTATGGCAATTAGCACAATTATCTTGATATATGCTCATTTTTAGCACTATTCCTGGCCTCGAGGTTGGGCCATTAGATTTGCCTTTGCTCTCCTTCTCCGTTTAACAAGGCCTTCTCCGCTTTCGGACAGACTCGTGAAGGATGGGGGAAAGCCAACAATACCAGAGGGTGCCATTAAAGGCCCACATGAGGGGAGGGGGAATCTTGCATTGAAATTTTCTCTCACATGGCCGTACATGTGACAGACACATGCATGTTTTGCTTTTTTACCGACCCTGTTACGGAAAGGCATGGCTTTAGGTTTAGATCATGTGGGGATGGAAGGTGAGCCTTTCTGAAACCCTTCCAGTTTGTGGTACTATTACACAAATGAAAAAATCCATTCCTGGGTGTGTGACCTGTTTGGAACCTATGAAACTCAAGGGTCTTTCTTCTACGCATTATAAAAGTAATGGTGTCATCAATACAGTAATGTGTCAGAGACTTTCATGTGCGAAGAACATGGCCAAGTGTGGCCTAAATACCTCCACATTTTTTTGGGATGGGGGCATACCACTTGTGCCTCATTTTGCATCACCGGAGGCTGTTCTGGACGCCATCTTGGATTCAGCCAGCCAAACTAGCATTGTGGCAATATTGACTTGCTTCATTTTGGAGTGTGTCAAAACTTGCTTGCCTTAACACCACATATACACCACATATGTTTGTGCATCTGAATAGTTGTTGTTTTTTGGTCTGGTCTGATGGTTTTTACAAGGAGATGACTAGCTCATTGTATATATGGAACAGACATCAAATGAATTATGTATATTAATTTTTTTTATTTATCTATATGTTACACACACACACACACACACACACACACACACACACACACACAGGATAGCCCAGATAACCTTATCCTTCACCAATAGTATTCCAATTCCCAGCATTTATTTTCCTGCTTCTCAACTAAAAAGTTCCTGTAGTGACACAATGCCTATCAACAATGAATGTATAAAACATAGCATCCATTCCCCAATTTATGTTTAAAACACAACACCATAAAACAGAAAGGGGGAGAAGGGGATGCATCAAGCAAATGTTGAGCAATATTGTTCTGAAACAACACTGACGGTTGCAAGATATTTAAACCCTGGAAACAATGGCTGTTTATTAAGCTTTGCAAATTCTAAGGGTGTTTCCTGACACCCTGTTTATTGAGCATTCATTTGGATTTGTTTGTGGGGAGATGATGGTTATTTAATGAGCATACGTTCTGATTTGTTTGAGGGGAGGTTAGATGGCCTGTGTAAAGCAAGTTTTATCCCACACATTGTAGAGCATTTCCCCATAACTTTCTGAATCGCAAAAAGCCCAACCTTTTGGGGAGCGGGATTGTTGTGCAAGGCTTCCCAATTGTGATTGAATCCGACCCCACCCACCCCCCCCCAAACTCAACCATCTGGAAACACCCTAAATCTTCAGTTTGGCCTCTTCTGGTGTGCCCTTGTGAAGGCACCTACCTAACCAAAACGTCTACGTATTAGGTTCCAGCAGAAAGGACACAAATAGATTTGTTCCTGCTGGTTATTTTATTCTATTCATTTGCTTAAAACATTTATCATCTGTTCTTCACAGCTAAAAGCGGTTGCAGAGTGTGTTACAATCAGATGCATTGAAACTCAACGCATCGTCAAATCGACAAACACTAAAACACCATGAGTATGCAAGCATTCACTAGTCGTGAGATCCAGCGCTGAGGGCCTTCTGGCGGTCCCCTCACTGTGAGAAGCAAAGCTACAGGGAACCAGACAGAGGGCCTTTTCGGTAGTGGCACCTGCCCTGTGGAACGCCCTCCCATCGGAGGTCAAGGAGATAAACAACTACCTGACATTTAGAAAACACCTAAAGGCAGCCCTGTTTAGGGAAGTTTTTAATCTGTGATATTTAATGTATTTTGGTATTGTTGGAAGCCGCCCAGAGTGGTGGGGGAAACCCAGCCAGATGGGTGGGGTATAAATAAATAAATAAATAAATAAATAAATAAATAAATAAATAAGTAGTAGTAGTAGCAACAACTTAATCTATTCCACCATCTTGTTCTCAGATGCCTGTAGGAAACCCACAGGCAGGACCTGAACGCAATAGCTCTCTCCCTACTTGTGATTCCTAGTATTCAGATGCATACCGCCTTTGACAGCTATTATGGCTGATGGTCATTTTATAGGATGGATTTTGAGCAAAGTGATTTTGATTGGCCCACAGCTATCTCGATGGACACACCTCCTATCATGATGGGCCCTGGTGTTGTGGCAGTGGTGGACTGCTGCAGCACTCATGTCAGCCACCATTAAAATTTACCGTAGTGCAATGGCGGGCATTAGTGCAAAGAGGACATTGAGTCCAAAAAAGGTCGAGATCCCCAAGGGGTAGTCCCCTCCATGGAATCAGTGGACCCAATCGGGTCTCATGACAGATTTGGTACAGGGAACATACTATCACCCCACTTACCAAATGCCTAGGGTGACCTTGAGATGGAGAATGAAATCAAGGAGGCATCCAAAGGAAGAAATGTTTTAGGAATGGGTGACTTCAACAACCCTCACAGAGATTCTGCAAATGTGTCATGAAAAAGAGGTAAAATGTCCAGATACCCTAAATCAGTGGTTCCCAAACTCTCCTCCCTGTGGATCACTTGAAAATTGCTTCCAGTATTGGAAGATCACATAATGTTTCTTCCCTCCTTCTTCTTCTTCTTCTTCTTCTTCTTCTTCTTCTTCTTCTTCTTCTTCTTCTTCTTCTTCTTCTTCTTCTTCTTCTTCTTCTTCTCCTCCTCCTCCTCCTCCTCCTCCTCCTCCTCCTCCTCCTCCTCCTCCTCCTCCTCCTCCTCCTCCTCCTCCTCCTCCTCCTCCTCCTCCTCCTCCCAGTTGTAATTGTAATGCACTGGACTAGATGCTGTATGATTCTTAATTGTAATTTTCCCTCCTTTATTTATTTATTATATAAATATATTGTAACGGTAAAGGTACCCCTGACCGTTAGGTCCAGTCATGGACGACTCTGGGGTTGCGCACTCATCTCGCTCTATAGGCCGAGGGAGCCGGCGTTTGTCCGCAGACAGTTTCCAGGTCAAGTGGCCAGCATGACTAAGCTGCTTTTGGCAAACCAGAGCAGCGCACGTGAAATATACTCGGAGTCGAGAGTGAATTTCATGCTCTTTATTCAGCTCATATTCATCAAGGAGAAGAAGAGAAGACGAATGGCTCTTTTCCCAAAACCATCTGCTTATATACATTATTTACACAATGGGCCTTGCGTGATTGGCTACTTCAGGGCTACACCTGTGGGCCAATTATATTGTGGATTGACTTCTGCCTGCAGCCTGATTGGCTGCTCCTACAGGCCAATCAGGTAGCAGATTCACTTCTGCCAGCCGCCTGATTGGCTGCTCCAGCAGGCCAATCAGGTTGCGGATTCACTTCCACCTGGAGTTGGATTGGGTAGCTCCCGCTGATTCTGAATCCTATTGTTCTAGGATTCAGCTCAGTACATAACACCCCTCCCCTCTAAGTTCCAGTCCTGCCCGGGAAGTTGCATTCGTAGTCCCCAAGGTCTGCTGGCCGCCTCCGTGTGCGTTGTGGCCTGGGGTGTTCCTTGGTCAGGGGTTCTGGTTCTGGCTCGTGTTCCGAGGCTGCTGGCTGTGCCGGGGCTGTCTGGTCTGGCGCCACTGAACCACTAGGTTGTGACTCTGGTTCCGGTGTCCTTCCAGCCTCGGGGCGCCCCTCTGTGCCTACTGCTTCTGCTTCCCCTGCCCACCCCTCTCGCTCTACAGGCCTCACTGCCCTGCTGTCCCCTTGGGACCCCTCTGTCCCGCTCTCCTCCCAGGTTCCTCCTGGGAATCGTCGCCGTAGCTGGTCGCAGTGGCGGCGCCAACATTGCCCCCCTTCCGTTAGTACCTCGTACGACACGGGACCGGTCACCTTGGTGACTGTGGCGGGTACCCATGCTGGGCCTGCCCCAAAATTCTTTGCATACACTGGGTCCTGGGCCACAAATGTCCGGGGGTTCCTGCCTTTCCCCACCACTACCTCATCCTGAGCTCTGTCGGGGTGAAGTCGGTCCAGTCTAGTTGCAAGGCGCCGGCCCATGAGTAGTTCAGCTGGACTCCGGCCCGTCGTTGTGCTTGGGGTGCTGTGCTGTGCTAGAAGAAATGTGGCAAGGCAGTATTCCCAGTCCCCTTGTGTTATGCGGCGGAGGCTGTCCTTGGTGGTCCGCACCATGCGCTCCGCTTGGCCATTGGTGGCAGGGTGGAATGGTGCTGAGCGGATGTGGCGGATGGCGTTCTGCGCTGTGAAGGTCTGGAATGCGGTTCCATTGTCCGAGACGAGGGTGTCAGGGAGCCCGTGGGTTGCAAACAGCTTACGTAGTACCCAGATGGCTTCGTCGCCAGTGAAATATACTCGGAGTCGAGAGTGAATTTCATGCTCTTTATTCAGCTCATATTCATCAAGGAGAAGAAGAGAAGACGAATGGCTCTTTTCCCAAAACCATCTGCTTATATACATTATTTACACAATGGGCCTTGCGTGATTGGCTACTTCAGGGCTACACCTGTGGGCCAATTATATTGTGGATTGACTTCTGCCTGCAGCCTGATTGGCTGCTCCTACAGGCCAATCAGGTAGCAGATTCACTTCTGCCAGCCGCCTGATTGGCTGCTCCAGCAGGCCAATCAGGTTGCGGATTCACTTCCACCTGGAGTTGGATTGGGTAGCTCCCGCTGATTCTGAATCCTATTGTTCTAGGATTCAGTTCAGTACATAACAGCACGGAAATGCTGTTTACCTTCCCAGAGCAATACCTATTTATCCACTTGCACTTTGACATGCTTTCGAACTGCTAGGTGGGCAGGAGCTGGGACTGAACAACAGGAGCTCACCCAGTCGCGGGGATTTGAACTGCTGACCTTCCGATCAGCAAGCCCTAGGCTCAGTGGTTTTTGTATTTATATAGGTAATAATATAAATTATTTTATCACGAAGAGTCAGACACGACTAAACGACTAAACAGCAACAAACAAATAATATAAATTACTATATACAATTATATATTGTATTTGAATTCGATAGAATTCCAATGAAATAAAATGTAATATCAGAAATAAAAGAAGCAATAAAAAGACAATAAAAACAAACAAACCAGTGTGGATGTTAATACGATGAATATGCTATCTCCTGTTTTCAACCACAAATTTACAGACACACAATGGACCACTTGAATGAAGTTGATGGACCACTGATGGACCACTGCAAATTACAGTGTGAGAACTCCTGCTGTGCTCTAGAGGAGTCAATCAGTGAATCGACTAGAAGGGAATTGACCCCGGACTTAATCTTAAAATATGCCCAGGACATAATGAGAGATCTACATCTTGCTGAGTCGATTGGGAACACTGACCATAGTGCTATCAAATTCAATATATATGTAAATGGACTATTGCCCAGAAAATGCAGCACAGTCACATTTGACTTCAAAAGAGGAAACTTCTATAAAAAATAAATAAATAAGGGGATTGATTAAAAATAAAAAATAAAGTTGAAGTCAGGAGTGTCCAGTTTTTCAAGAAAGCTTTAGAGTTCAGAGAAGCTCAGCTAGAGTATACCACAGATCTGGGTCCCAGCACAGTTCATGAGAAGAGTCGATGAACCTATTAATGGAAGAAGGCTTCCTTTGGAAAATGAAAGGCTTGATGAAATGAAGAAAAGAATGGGCCTTCCCCTTCTCCTTCCTGCACATGTCCCCTCTTCCCACATCTGCTTTAGAGGGGTTGCAGGAACTCCTAGAACAGCTTTAAGGGGTAACACAGAGGAAGGAGGGGGAAGGAAGTCTCTTGCACGAGAAGAAATCCCTGCACTGATGGAATGAGAAAGTTAGTGATACATTGGATTCCACCCATAAAGACAAACAATAATTTAAAAAAAAAAATCAGAATCAGGAAACCACCTTTGGATTGCAAGGGAGGCAAAGGGAGATTGCAGAGAAGTGGTATGATGTCATAGAATAGAATCCTAGAATCATAGAATCATAGAGTTGGAAGAGACCACAAGGGCCATCCAGTCCAACCCCCTGCCAAGCAGGAAACACCATCAAAGCATTCCTGACATATGCCTGTCAAACCTCTGCTTAAAGACCTCCAAAGTAGGAGACTCCACCACACTCCTTGGTAGCAAATTCCACTGCCGAACAGCTCTTACTGTCAGGAAGTTCTTCCTAATGTTTAGGTGGAATCTTCTTTCTTGAAGTTTGAATCCATTGCTCCGTGTCCGCTTCTCTGGAGCAGCAGAAAACAATCTTTCTCCCTCCTCCATATGACATCCTTTCATATATTTGAACATGGCTATCATATCCCCCCCTCCTAACCTACTCTTCTCCAGGCTAAACATACCCAGCTCCCTAAGCCGTTCCTCATAAGGCATCGTTTCCAGGCCTTTGACCATTTTAGTCGCCCTCTTCTGGACACGTTCCAGCTTGTCAGTATCCTTCTTGAACTGTGGTGCCGAGAACTGGACACAGTACTCCAGGTGAGGTCTGACCAGAGCGGAATACAGTGGTACTATTACTTCCCTTGATCTAGATGCTATACTCCTATTGATGCAGCCCAGAATTGCATTGGCTTTTTGAGCTGCTGCATCACACTGTTGACTCATGTCAAGTTTGTGGTCTACCAGAATGCTATGCAGTCACATGTCTTCACTGCAGAAGTTGTAAGGCACATCTCATGGAGGAGAAGCCTATTGATGGCCACTAGCCATCATGGCGATGTTCTGCCTCCGCAGTTAGAGGCAGCCATGCTTCCAGATCCCAGGGGTTTTTTTTATCGAATCCTGCTTGTGGGCTTCCCACAGGCCTCCGGTTGGCCACTGTGAGAACTGGATGCTGGACTAGATAGATGGGCCATTGGCCTCATCCAGCAGGCCCTTCTTATGTTCTTACGTCCCCTTGATTGAAACTTCCGAGAAAATACGCCTGGGAAAGCGGAGCTGCAGCAAAAGAATTGAAATTCAAATGTTCACCCTTCCCTGATTCCGCCCCCTGATGGTCTCCTTCTTCCAATCGCCTCCTTCTCGTTAATACTAATCAACCTCAATCCTTTCCTCGTGACATCACAATTATTCCCGCAGCCACCAATAATCACTTCATAAACAGGGGATGTTGACCTCGCAGACATAGCGTGCGAGAGAGGTTGCGGGCAGGAGAGGGCCAAACGACACCGTCCTCCTTCTCCTCCGGTAATTAACTGCAGCAGAAAGGAGAACAACCAACAAAAAAGCTGCACAGACTCACGCTTAAATAATATGCTTCTCGAGCGGCGTTGGGCACCAAAGAGCATCTTTGAGCCAATTAAGTCATTCCGGCTCCAAGTTGGCTCCTTACATAATTGTTCTACTTGGCAGTGTTTGGTTTTAATAGCTACTTGTATTGTTATTTTGAAGCTGCTTTCTGTTGGGTTTCCCCCATTTCCCAAATACCTTTTTATTTGCGAAATAAACACAAGGCCTTTACGCTGACATGAGATTTGCAAAGTCTGAACTACGGTAATTTATTAGAAGAGGAACGAGCAGGGGGAGGGGGTTTAAACAGAAGATCAGAAGTTCTTCCCTGAGAATTAATTCCTGCTATGCAGTCACTGCAAATGCCTGCGCTGATTCAGCTGCATGTTCTGAAGGAAGCTTTGCACTGTGTCTTCCTCCCATCCTTGGCATGGCCTTGTCTACTTTGCCCAGGGCTCGCTGGGAAGGAAATGTTGGCTCTGACATCGTGATAGCGTCTTTCTTTGAGAATTAATATTGGGGGAAACGATGGAGTTCTGTTTCTGTTGGGGGGATGGGAAGGTAAGAAATAAGGTCAACGAGGGTACCACCTGTGTGCACAAAACATTGAGCTACGCAAATCGACGAGGGCACACTCTAAACCACTGAGCCTCTTGGGCAGTGATGGGCAACCTTTTGAGATTGAAATGTCAAAATTCGCAATAAAAAAAAAACGAGCATAACTCGGGTGGTGTGTCACTTCGAGAAAAAAACCACAATTTTGCAATATTTAGTTTAAATAACAAAAATGTATAATTGTAATATATTTAATAAAGTATTTAATAAACCAAAAACTAATTATTTAACCTAACCAAACCAAACCAAAAACTCCTTATTTATCACAAAGTGCCCAGAGTTGTTGAGCATTTTGGGGGGAGCTGCTGACCAAAGTTTTGGAGGTTTTTTGGGGGGTGCAAAAGTTGCTTTGCTTTTTTTGGGGGGGGGATGCCCCAAAGCTGTTGCGCTTTTGGGGGGGGGGAAGAGAACAGAAATAAATGACGAATAATACCTTCACTGGAACTAACACGCAGCACCAACATAGAAGTGTGCATGCACACGAAAGCTCATACCAAAATAAAAACTTAGTTGGTCTTTAAGGTGCTACTGAAGGAATTTTTTTATTTTTTATTTTACTTCGACCCAGACCAACACGGCTACCTACCTGTAACCAGCACCAACATAGTCTTCCAAAGCGCCAAAAAAAACCCAGCACAGAATGGGTTAAAAATGGACGCTGTTACACCCAATCATTGTCTGCCAAAGCGCGAGAAAAAACAGCACAGAAAGAGTTAAGAAACCAATCTCTGGCTACCAGCAGCAGCAGCAACAACAACAACAACAACAACAACAACAACAACAACAAAGGATCTGGGTTTTAATAGCGGAGACAAGCTGTAGCGTGAGGAGGAGCGGGAAAACAAATGGGGGGAAAACAACAACAACAACAACAACAACAACAACAACAACAACAACAACAACAACAGCGCGAATGGGCCGGTGGGGCGCATGCCAGCAGCGAGGGCTCTGCTTGTCACGTCTGACCCGCGTGCCATAGGTTCGCCATCACTGCTCTTGGGCTTGCCGATCGGAAGGTCAGCAGTTCAAATCTGCGCAACAAGGTGAGTTCCCATTGCTCTGTCTCAACTCCTGCCAACCTTAGCAGTTCGAATGCATACCAGCACAAGTAGATAAATAGGTACTACTGCAACGAGAAGGTAAACAGTGTTTCTGTGTGCTCTGGCACAGTCCTCCATGCACCAGCTGCAGTTTAGTCATGCTGGCCACACGACTCGGAAAGCTGTCTGTGGATAAACACCGGCTCCCACAGTCTGAAAAGCGAGGTGAGTGCCCACACTGCCTTTGACTGGATTTAACCATCCAGAGGTCCTTTACCTTTCTTTACCTTAGCAACTCTTGAGAGTCCCATGGACTGCAAGAAGATCAAACCTATCCATTCTGAAGGAAATCAGCCCCGAGTGCTCACTGGAAGGACAGATCCTGAAGCTGAGGCTCCAATACTTTGGCCACCTCCTGAGAAGAGAAGACTCCCTGGAAAAAACTCTTATGTTGGGAAAGATGGAGGGCACTAGGAGAAGAGGACGACAGAGGATGAGATGGTTGGACAGTGTTCTTGAAGCCACCAACATAAGTCTGACCAAACTGCGGGAGGCAGTGGAAGACAGGAGTGCCTGGTCCATGGGGTCACGAAGCGTCGGACACGACCAAACGACTAAACAACAAACTTACCTACAGGTGTAAGTTTGACCTGTGTTCAGTGCCACACCTGAGCAAGCCTATAATGATTCTGAAAAGGGGTGCTGGTTTGTTTAAGGAAGTTTTTAATGTGTGACATTTTAATGTATTTTAATCTTTGATGGAAGCCATCCAGAGTGGCTGGGGAAATTCAGGCGGATGGGTGGGGTACAAATAATAAATTGTTGTTGTTGTTTGTTTGTTTGTTTGTTTCTCTCTAAAATTATGCAGGGAATGTATCACAAAGAAAATAAAGAGGTGTGTGTTAATTTGTGTCTTTGTGTGTGTGTGTGTGTGTGTGTGTGTGTGTGTAAAGACATGCTCCCTGAATCTGTCCTACTGTGTTGAGGCTGAAACATACCTGCAGCTAAATTGTTTGCCTTCTCAACGCCCAGAAGCCCCTGCATCAGGAAGTAGGAAGACGTTGCTGCTTAGCTCTTTCAGAACACTCCAACATTGCCTCATAGTCCCTCTGTACCTCCCTGCCAATCACAAGTCCTCTGTTTTTCCTTGCTTTGTCATCCTGTGGTATTCAGTGGTAATGAAATTCAAAATATTACAATGGAATGCACAGTACATTTAATTGCCTGCATTTCTTCCTTTGTTTTCAAGTTAAGTAATGGATAAGGAACTGCTTATTGTGTCGGAGATGAAAAGATGTAGCAAAATATTTGCTTAATTTTTTTTATTTTTTAAAAAAGCATTAAGAACACCTTTTGGGCAGTTCTGGAATGGGGGAGATGGATGCGCAAAACAAGGCATTGCATGTATACTGCATGTGCCCTTATGGTGTGCATATATGTATATTTCCCTAAGACCTCCGAGTGCTTCCCCGTTTGGTGGGCAGCCGAGTCTTTGGTGATTCAGCCCACGCCACGCAACTCCCCTAACAAACAGGATTAAAATTCACTCCTTTCAACCAAGCTAGGCCTTTATTCATCCCTTTTCATTGAGCTACATTTGTCTGATTTAACAAGATAAGATTTGAGTGCTGATGCAGCCGGTTGTTAATGCAGCCGCCGCGTCCGCCGTGCCATCGACACTTCCGCACGAGACTGATGCATAAATCAGGTATTCAAAAAAGAAGAAGAAGAAGAAGAAGAAGAAGAAGGGGGGAAAATTAGATATGCAGCACACCGGTTTTATAGTCCCAGGCTCAGAAATTGAAATGGGCCAGATTAATGTATTATATCTTACACACTGTCCGAGTGAATCAACTTTAATATATTGAACAGATTCACAGAACAAGACTGTGTTATCTAAGGAGCACTCGGAAGAAGGGATTGACCTGGGGATTTGATTTGGTTCAGGTAGTTCATGTTGTACAGAGGCATTTGAATAGTATCACATAAAAATAAAATTTGTATTAGAAATCTCTCACATCATCCTCAGGCGGCATCTCCTGAAGCTTTCCAGGCGGCATGTGTGTGTGTCAGAGAGAGAGATTCCCCAGAACTATAACAACAATATATAGCACAATGGGTTCTAACATTTGCTACAAATGTCCCCTGAACATTGGGATACCTATTGGTGCTGCTGGTCTTTTCCCTATCCTGGGCTGGCCAATGAATTTCCTTTTCAACTGGAATTGAAAACTGACATGGGCCATCTTCAAATCTCTTCAGGGTCTGTCACACGGAGAATGGAGCCAGCGTGTTTTCTCTTGCACTGGGAGGTAGGACTCGAACCAATGGCTTCAAGTTGCAGGAAAGAAGATTCCGACTAGACATACAGAAAGAAAACACTTTCCGACAGTAAGAGCTGTTTGACAGTAGAATGGTCGCCCTCATGAGTTTGTGTACTCTCTTTCCTTGGAGGTCTTTAAGCAGAGGTTGGATGGCCATCTGCCATGGATGCTTTAGGGGGTTGAGCTAGATGAGCCTTGGGTTCCTTCCAGCTCTAAAATTCTATGATCCTATGACTTAAAACAGGCTTACGTGCAGATATTTCTCCTTAGAGAATCCTGGGAAGTGTAGTTTGGCCAGGGGAAGTAAGAATTTCTAATTCTAAATACTCCCCCAATACTACAAGGTTCAATACTTTATCTGGAAAAGGTAAACTGTTTACCAGTTATCATGACTGACCGCCAACCAGAATTGGTCAGATTCATGGCAGAGACGGCTATTGACAACTACTAGGCATGATGGTTGTGATCTGCCTTCACGGCCAGAGGCAATAATACTTCTGAATACCGGTTACTGGAAACAGCGGAAGGGGGTAGGAGTGCTACAGTGCTTGAATCCTGCTCGCACGTTCCCCACAGGCTGGCCACTGTGTGAACAGGATGCGGGTATTGATGGGCCACTGGCCTGATCCAGCAGGTTCTCCTTACGTTCATCATCATCTTTCTCATATCCCACCCTCCCACCCACAAGATCCCTGGGCGGTTTTTTAAATGTCCCAAATTACTAAAGTAATTGTTAAATTAATCACCTTAGAGTCTTGGGTCTGCTTTGGGCTTTATGACGTCCCTTCTATGTTCGGGGAGATGTGCTATTTGACTGCAGTTATCAGAGACAATGCCTTTCTGTGGTGGTCCCTTTCCCTCCCCAGGGAAAGATGCATGGGCCTTTTGATGTTGACTTTTGGAGAGAATTCTGAAGACTTTTAAATTTCAGTGAACATCAGGCAGATGTGCTGGTTCTTGTGTTTTATCTGTCACTACTCTATTAATCAGAGGACTGTTTGGAAAACTGGCTTTAAGTGACTTTTTTTTTTTTGCAAATGCATTCCTACTAATAACAGTAGCCATACTGCTTGTAGGAGCTGAGCACACACCATCAAGGTATAAAAAGCATTGTCCTCACTTACATATCTCACACTCTTTTTATTAGCTCCTCTTTCATCCATCTCTTTGTCAGGGGAAGTGATTCTCTCCTCCTCTCCCTAACAAAAGAATGACAGATATCAATTATTCCGAATTGTATTGGAAACAATTAGGACAATCCGAGAGTCATTGCATCCCAAGCAATTGGGCTTTTCTATTTAGCAGCCTGGAAAGAGCACATTTTAAAACACAGGCGCAGTTATTCCGATGCATTAAGTATAAGTCTTTAATGCAGCAGAGTCTGTATCTTCCATCTGTTCCATCAATTAAACTGTACATTGATCTATGAAGTTATTAGCAACTGCCGAAGTTCCAAATAATCTGCTTTGCTGCTAAAGGAAATCCTAGTTGTTGTGGGTTTGTTTATTTCTTTCAAAGTGTGTGTGTGGTAGAACCAGAAACACGATATATTATATCACCTCCTTCGAAGGCTAACTAGGCTTGTCTGCATTCACAAAGGCTTACCTTTCCCCCTCAACAAATTGCACCATTATAAATTAACTTTGCTCTAGCATATGCATATGTAATGGGAAAATGGGATCTAGGGTGGCAATGGAAGGATTCCCTCCTCTCTCTCTCTCTTTCTCTCTCTGTCTTAACACACATGCGCGCACTGAAAATGCACCACGGAACAAGGACAAAAGGAGATGTAGATCTGCATAACATTTGCATATGCTAATTTATAGGTACAGATGCAATTTTAGAAATTAATTACTATGATTTGCATAGAAATGCAACAGAGCTCCCCATAGTAGGGAATACAGTGGTGCCTCGCTTAACGAATGCCCTGCTTAACGAAATTTCCGCTTAACGAAAGGATTTTTCGAGCGGAGCTTGCCTCGCTAGACGAATGCGTTTTACGAAAAATTAATCTAGCGAATCGCGGTTTCCCATAGGAATGCATTGAAATTCAATTAATGCGTTCCTATGGGCAAAAAAAATTCAAAAAAATTCAATGCATTCCTATGGGATTCGCTAGACGAATTTTTCGCTATAAGAAAAGACCCGTGGAACGAATTAATTTCGTCTTGCGAGGCACCACTGTATTGTGAGCAGGTAACCTGCTGTCCAGAATTGGTTCATGGGTTGGGGCCGAGCCACTATGCTAATTTACTGGCAGGTGGGTTGCTGCTGCTTGCTGGAAGGGAGAGGAGGAACAGGGAGTTGGTGGAGAATTCAGTGCGGTGGAAACACACTGACATAGCCAATCCAGTGCTCCTGCCAATGGGTTTGCACTGTGTCAACTTCCCCGCCACCTCCCCCTCTCCTTCCTGGTCCGTCACAGTGACCCATCTGTTGGGAAGCTAACATAGAGCTCCCACCCCGAGAGCTGCTTCTCTTGCTGTTCAGGTGCTAATGTTTGAGAGGCAACCTCAAAGCTTCTGATGGTACTTTATACTTCAATTGGACATAGACCATATAGACCTTTAAATATAGGGATTGGCCAGTCAGTTTGACTTGATACCTGGAAGGTTTCTGGAACAAGTAATTAAATGGTCAGTCTGTGAACACTTAGAAAAGGATGCTGTGATTACCAAGATACAGCATGGGTTTCTCAAAAACAAGCCATGCCTGATGAATCTCATTTTTATATATAGAGAGAGAGTTACAAACTTGGTAGATCAGGGGAATGCTGTGGGCATAGTGTATCTTGATTCAGTAAGGCTTTTGAGAAATTCCCAACTGATATTCTAGAGAAGCTGGTAAAATGTAGTCTGGACGAGGTAACTGTTAGGTGGATTTGTAGCTGGTTGACGGACCAAGACCCAAAGACTATTGGTTCCTCATCATCCTGGAAAAAAGTGACAGGTAGGGTGCTGCAGGGTTCTGTCCTGGGCCTGCTGTTATTCAAAGTCTTTACAAAATGAATTGTACAAAGGAATCAAGAGGCTGCTCATCCAATTTGCAGATGACATCAAACTGGAAGGGGAAGCTAGTATTGCAGAATACAGAATTGGGATTCAAGATGATCTTAACAGATTGGAGAACTAGGCCAAACTAACAAAATGAATTTCATGCAGGAAGAGACAGCTGCACAAATATAAGATGGGGGGGGGCACCTGGCTTACTAGTGAAAAGGATCTACGGACCTTATTGGACCACAAACATGAGTCAACAGTGTGAGTCAACAGCACAGCTAGGCAGCATCAACAGAAGTATAGTGCAAACCAAACACATGTACAGACGACTAACACAAGAACAGGCCTTTTCTGTGTTGGCTCCAATTTTGTGGAACGCTTTCTCCAGGGAGGCTCACCTGGCATCATAGTTATATATCTTTAGGCACCAGGTGAAACTGTTTCACTATAGCCAGGCCTTTGTCTGATTATCATTCTGTGGCTTTTAAAATGTGTTTGAGGGAGGTGGGGTTATTGGTTTGTTTTTGTTTTATTATGTATTTTGTGATTTTGAATTTTTGTGTTGTGAACCAACCTGCGATCTTTGGATGAAGGGTGGAATAATAATAATAATAATAATAATAATAATAATAATAATAATAATAATATACAGCTAGGCTAATCACTGTGTTTTATCAGTCTGTGAGCCCTTTTGAGCCATTTGCTGAACCTGTGTTTGCTGCCACAGAATATTTAAGCCAATTCAGGGCTCATCCAAACTTCCTTTTGCCCCACGCTTTCTAGGCACGGATAAACACTTTAAAGCACCATGTTTGAGTGCTATTCCACTCCTCCCAGGCACCTCCTCATGAAAACCTGGTCTTTATCGCTGAATTCGTGCAAACGGTAAAGCTGAATTGCTGTTTGTTCCGATTCAGCATCAAAGAACAGGGTTTTGTGAGGAAAGCACTGGGGCAAAAAAGAAAAGAAAAAGAGGTGTGTGCTTTAAAGCGTGGACCTGTGCCTAGAACGTGTGAGGCAAAAAGGTCCATGTGGATTGTCCCTAAGACATAGAAAAGAGACATAATTTTGGTTGCAGAGGTCGAAGAGGAACCTTCCGCAGGGCTTGGGAGAGAAGGGGCAGCTAGATTGCAGATGAGGAGATGACAGACTTATAAAGGCGAAGGAGAGAGAGAGGGAGAGAGAATAGGCTCACTCAGAGCCAAGGAAGAGAAGCAATTGCTTCCTGTTGGAGCAGAGCGGGTGAGGCAGCCTAAATTTCACACGCTGATTTCGGAATAAACAGCCGCATCTGTGGCAATACCCAGTTTCCAGAATCGGCCGAGGGGGGTTTACAGGAAGACGGTCCCAAATGAGTCCTGTCTGCAGTTTTCTTTCCCCTGCTTGTTCATCTCACGCCCTCTGCAATAAGCAATCTTGAAATTTTCCAGTATGGAAAACTGTCAGCAGAAGTGTTTACATTATGACAAAAACACCTGGTTCCGAGAGATTGCAACGAGCCTCCCCACCTCCTCTCTGTTCGTTCTCTCTCTCTCTCCAGTGCCTTTGAAGGGTGGGCGCTGTCGAGGGATGTGATTCAGCATTCTCTGAAGCTTGTTAATTTTGTGTGTGTGTGCGTGTGTGCATCTAGAGAGTATTTCTAATGTGCTCACCTGAACAGCAGGTGTCTCTTATGTGCCTGCTTTAAATATAGCGCTTTGCTAGCATGACTCGTAAAAGGTAATCACTACACATTTTTAGAGTGCTGCTCAGAAATCACATAATGGCATCCTACTGGGAAGAAGTGCTTATGCTACTGCCGTGTTAGTCCCCTATAACCAAGATGTGTGTGCGTGTGTGTGCGTGTGTGTTTGTGTGTGTGGCCGGGGACTAAGAAAAAGACTACTGGCTGTTGTTGTTTTTTAAGGGGAAAAAAATAATTATTATCTTCTCCTTCCACTTTGGATCTGAAATTCTTGTACCTGGGTGTGTTCTGCAAGGACTCAAGACCCCATTCTGTTGCCAAAGTGCTGGCCCCAACAGGAAGGGTGGGATTCTGCCATATAAGCACCATACATTTAAATCACTATTACAGTGGTACCTCGACTTACGAATTTAATCCGTTCCGAATGGACCTTCGTAAGTTGAAAAATTCGTAAGTCGAAGCCAATGGGGAATTTTTTTTAAAAAAAATATTCATAAGTCAAAAAAATCCTTTCTAAAAATCAATAAGTCAAAATAAGTCTAAATCACATCCAAAATGGCAGACAGAACTCTGTTCGTAACTCGAAACATTCGCAAGTTGAGTCATTCGTAAGTCGAGGTACCACTGTATACCACTTTAAACCATCATGGCTTCCCCCCAAAGCATTCTGTGAGCTGTACAGCGGTACCTTGGTTCTCAAACTTCAGTTGCAGAAGTCTGTTCCAAAACCAAAGCGTTCCAAAACCAAGGTGCGCTTTCCCAAAGAAAGTTATGCAAAATGGATTAATCCGTTCCAGACTTTTCAAAACAATCCCTAAAACACCAATTTATCATGAATTTTACTATCTTACGAGGCCATTGATCTATAAAATGAAAGGAATAATGTACTGTACTATAAAATAAATAAAACAGTATTGTTGATGATAAAAAAAAATTAAAAAAGTTTTCTTACCTGCACTGATGATAGCCATTGTTTGGATTGGGGGGGGGGAGAGCTTTTATCCGTTCCACAGTTGCACAATCAATCAATCAATCAATCAGTAGCTGAACTGGGATCCACACAGACAGAAAAACAAATTAACTGAAAAAACTTCAAAAAAATAATAATGCTAAATTAATAGCAAAAACAAAAGCACCAAATATGAGTTCCAAGTATCACCTTAGAACACTGTAATCGAAAACGGAAGGCTTGAATTACAATTTGGGGGGGGGGCAAACACAGGAGGACTCAAAATGGAGCATGTTCAGTTTCCGAGGCAAAGTTACAAAACTGGCACACCGGTTTTGCAGCGTTCAGGCTCCAAATTGTCTGTGAACTAATCTGTTCGAAAACTGAGGTACCACTGTAGTTTATTACAGGTGCTGATCCCTATTTCTATTCCTATTACAGGTGCTGATCCCAGTGGGTTATCCATCAGTCTCTCTTCCCAGAGAACTCTAGGAACTGTAGCTCCGTCGGGGGGATAAAGGTAAAGGTAAAGGGGGACCCCTGACCATTAGGTCCAGTCGTGACCGACTCTGGGGTTGCGCGCTCATCTCGCATTATTGGCCGAGGGAGCCGGCGTATAGCTTCCAGGTCATGTGGCCAGCATGACAAAGCTGCTTCTGGCAAACCAGAGCAACACATGGAAACGCCGTTTACCTTCCCACTGTAGCGGTTCCTATTTATCTACTTGCATTTTGACGTGCTTTCGAACTGCTAGGTTGGCAGGAGCTGGGACCAAGCAACGGGAGCTCACTCCGTCACAGGGATTCGAACCACCGACCTTCTGATCAGCAAGCCCTAGGCTCAGTGGTTTAACCCACTGCACCCTCTGGGTCCCTTCCCAGAGAACTCTAGGAACTGTAGCTCCGTCGGGGGGATAGGGGTCTCCTAACAACTCTCAGCACCCTTGACAAACTACAGCTCCCAGAATGCTTTGAGGGAAGCCATGATTGCTTAAAGTGGTACCACACTGCTGTAAACGTTTGGAGTTAATGAGACCTTCCCATCGCCTCAGAGCTTTTGAACCATTGAAAGGCAGTTCTTTTAGGCATTTTTCTACTGTCAAAACATGCTTCTTGGGGTCATAGCTGCCAAGTCCGGGTCGTAAAGATCCGGGATCGGCAGCGCGCGCATTACCGGAAGTTGCGTGACGCGACTTCCGGTGGCGCTTCGCCCTTCTATGGGCATCAGAAAATGGTGGCGCCAGCGCCGGAAGTCGCTTCCGCGCATGACCGGAAACACGTAAAAGCGACTTCCGGCGCCGGCGCCGCCATTTTCTGATGCCCATAGAAGGGCGAAGCGCCACCGGAAGTCGCGTCACGCAACTTCCGGTCATGCGCGGAAGCGACTTCCGTCGCCGGCGGCGCCATTTTCTGATGCCCATAGAAGGGCAAAGCGGCACCAGAAAAATGGCCGCCGGGAAGAAGTGAATTTAAGGGAAAATGCCGGGATTTATCGCCAAATGGGATACCACCGGGAAACAGTAAGAAAAAAGGGGTTTTCCCGGCGGATACGGGATACTTGGCAGCTATGCTTGGGGTTGGAGAAAAAAAGAGTTATGCAGGGATCTTTAAAAAGAAAATTAATTAATTTTTTCCATAATCGGATGGTTCACATACGTATTTAAACTGAAATAATAGTGAGTGAGTGAGAAATGAAACAAGCCATGGCTACCATGTCAGGGAAGCAATACGCTGTTGACATAAATTTAAACATTTCCCCTTTTCCTTTCTTTTGTACATTCTTACAAGAGATCTGGGATCCAAAGTGTCAGCATCCATCAACAGTGTTAGGTTGGCAGGCATCAGGCAGTTCAAAAGCTGGCGTAATTTGCTAGAACAGTCTGGATATCATTAGCATCATTTGCAATAAAAAACAAAACTTTGCCGAGCCTTTTTAAAAAATGTATTTCTTCGTTTGTCCCCGATTCAACAGCATTTTACACTGTAAGATTTCCATAACGATTAGAAACCTGGCTGTAACTTTCTTCCCTGAGGAGGACTTGTGCTATGTTGACTGGTACCCTTGATATCACAATGACCGCTCCCCACATTAAACGGGGGGCGATTTTTGCGTAGTTTCCACCACCTTCCACAGACCCTCACGCTTGAGGAAGTGTTGCATGCGGACCGACCAGACGCTGTAGTTCGTGGCGGTCAGCTTCTCTAGCAACATGCCAGCTCTGGACTGCTCCATACCCGCAGCTCACCTCCAGCTCCTCACGGCTAGACAACTGCTACCTGGACTCTTGCACAGCGGAACCGTGCTGGGCCCATAACCCTGTCGCGAATTCCTTCACGGCGCTTTAGCAGAAATGTTAAGAGTTCCAGGTTCTTTAGTGCAGCATATTTATTGTGAGCTATATACAAATATCTACAGGCAGTTCATACACGAGCACTTCATACACTCTCTAAACCTCTCACTGACCACACCCTTCCACAACACCACCACCAATGCTGGAAAGGTTTCCCTTTTAAACCACGGACAGCCAATCAACTGACAGCACATTGCTGCTGAGTCATTCTGACCCAGCACTTCTACTGCTGCCTTGGACAACTATTTTCTGGACATTAATGAGGATATGCCTCTTTGGGATGCAGTGGGGGGGGGGGTGGAAGCATGCATTGATATGCACCCTAGGAATGACGTTTCCATCCTTTTTATTATAGCTTTAGTCCTGATCCATAGCACATTTGATCAAAATAGGCATCCATTTGATTTAAAATTACAATTTTTCAGTAAACAAACATGGACATTTTAAATCCTTAAATTCCTAGCAATCCCACTGGATTGACTTTCTTCTTCTTTGGTGATCACTCCTAGCTGAGTGAGATTGTCTTCCATGAAAACGGTCTTAACGGTGAGTCCGTTCCACACGTCCTTCCACAGCGGGAGTTGAACACGGTGAGTGTTTGCCAAGCGTGCCTTCCTCTTAGCACATTTCTCCCTTTTGTCCTGAGTTCGTGCTTCTTCAAAGTCCATGGCACCTTTGGTAAGGGCTATTCTCCAACTGGAGCACTCGCAGGCCAGCATTTCCCAGTTATCAGCCTCAACTCTATTTATTATCTTCATCACCATGATCACTGGTGGATGAAGGGGGAGGGGGCGGTCCACCCTGGGTGCCATCTGGGGGGAGACATCGCGGCCTCCCTGGCCCCTGAGACCCTCAGTGCTTGCCGCGCACCCCCAACGCCCGCCAACTACCACCCCAGATGTATGCTGCCCCCGGTGCCAGAACAGGTAGCTTCGCCACTGACCATGATCCTACATATTGTCGAAGGGAAACTCCCCACCAGGGTTGAAATCATATATCAAACAGATGGAAAGCTGTTTAATCTGAGTAGGCTGAAAGCAAAGAATAAGGTTACCATAACGTTCATCATAGAGCTTCAATATGCTGATAACAACATAGTGGATTTACCACCTGTGGGAAGGAAACCAATGTCCCTAGCACAAGAGACCAAATGCAAATTGTAGATTATCATGCACTGGGCCTGGTTAAAAGAAAACCTGCACTTTGCGTAGGTTACCATTATCCCCATTTTAGAGACCATAGGTTGGTAAGATGAGGCTGAGAAATCGTGTTTTTTCTGAAAACCAGTCCCTAATTTCATAGCTGAGGTGGTTTAGATTTGAATCGGAGACCCTCCCACTTCATTGTACCGGCTCTTGCACAGATACTGCGAAAGATATTATCAGTAGGTCCTGCAGGTGTGCTTCAGATAACTCCTAATACCTTTTAGCTCTATCCATCAAAAGCCTAGCCTGGAGTTGAGTTTGGCTGCGGCAGTGTCATCTCTCTGCCATTTCCTGAATTTATTTCAAGGCTCTCAGACCAGCAGCTGAATAGTTTGCGCTTCTGATGGCTAAAGACACCATTATGTCAAAGACAGAGAGAGAATTAGCAGACCCACTTGTTACAGACCGGGCTGCGGGACAGCTTTCATCTCCGAGGGTTTCAGCTCAAAGACGCAAGCGTTGGCTAATAAATGTCAGGCCAAGGGCTATGCTAGTTCCAGTTTATTCTTCTGCAGCTTTGTTTTTCTTTCAGTGCGTAGGCAATAAAGGCTGGGCTGAAGCCTTGATCATTCTTTTTTTTAATCCTTAGCTACAGTAAAGGAACTATTGCTACTGACTTGTTTCCACACACACACACACACACACACACACACACACACACACACACACACTTTTTTCTTTTTTAAAAAAAGAATTAGAAGGAACCAAACGGTTAATGTGGTCTAAACAGAAGGCAGGAATGATCTGCTAATTAGACAGTCCATTTCGCTAGACCCGCTTCTAATAAATGACACCAAACGTAGGCTCTCACATATTTGTTTATTTTTCATTCCAAAAATGCTGTTTGGACTATGCAGACCCTGAATGTGCTTTGCTGAAGGGTCCGTGCTGTATCCAGAAAATGCTGAAGGAGCTGCGCAACAGTTGGTTTCTAATATGCAATCCACATGAACATAAGAAGTGGCTGCTGGATTAGGCCAATGGCCCACCTAGTCCGGCATCTTGTTCTCACAGTGGCACGAGGGCACTCTCCCTTCCTGTTGTTTCCAACAACCATTATTCAGAAGCCTTGTTGCCTCTGACCATGGAGGTAGAGCTTCGCCTTTGATAGCCCTCCCCAGTTTGAGAGCCAGTGTGGTGTAGTGGTTAAGAGCGGTGGACTCGTAATCTGGTGAACCAGGTTCACGTCTCCGCTCCTCCACATGCAGCTGCTGGGTGACCTTGGGCTAGTCACACTTCTTTGAAATCTCTCAGCCTCACTCCCTTCACAGAGTGTTTGTTGTGGGGGAAGAAGGAAAAGGAGAATGTTAGCCGCTTTGAGACTACTTAGGGTAGTGATAAAGCAGGATATCAAATCCAATCTCTCCTCCTCCTCCATGAATTTGTCTAATCCTCTTTTCAAGCCAAACAAGTTGGTGGCCGTCCCTGCATCCTGTGGCAGTGAGTTCCATAGCTTAACTATGCACTGAGTGAAGGAGTGCTTTATTTGATCTGTTGCAAATCTTCCAGCATTCAGCTTCCCTGGATGTCCACCACATGCGCCTACATATATGCCTAGAATGAGCATGGTTATGCGATAACATTGATAATGTAGGCTGATACATTAGGGCAAGTGAAACACTGACTCGCCAGTCTCAGTCTGCCTGAGCCAGCCCCTACTCCCCTGCCTTCTTCCTTACAGTCTGGGAGTGGCTCTGGCTGTCATTGGCTCTCTGGCGCCACCTACTGCTGGCCTCCCTGCCTTCTGCCCTATCAGTCCCAATGGGCAAAAGCCACCACTGAATACAGAAGACGGACACATGGATGGTTTTCACATATTTAAAGACGGCAAGCATTGTCCCTTCCAGTCACTGAGAAAAGGACAATTAGGGATGGCTTCCAACTGGCTTGTGCAGGGAAGATTCTGCATTAAAATTTGTGTGCTGAGGGCCAATAGGTTTCTACAGTGAACTCACCTGCCTTTTGGGTTTGGGCCAGTTCGCTCCCCATTGCACTGCATCATGGGTTTGGCATCTCAAGGGTGTCAGCAATTCCTGTGCGAATATGTCTATAGAATGAGATATGGTGAGAAAAGATCTGTTCCGTGGATTTGTAGCTGGTTGGCACCCACTAACGGTTCCTCATCATCCTGGGGAAAAGTGACAAGTGGGGTGCCACAGGGTTCTGTCCTGGGCCCGTTGTTGTTTGACGTCTTTTATAAAGGAATTAGATGAAGGAATAGTGGGGATGCTCATCAAATTTGCATATGACATCAAACTGTGAGGGGGAGCTAATGCCACAGAAGACAGAACTGGGATTCAAGATGACTTTAAGAGTTTGGAGAACTGGGCCCAAACTAACAGAATAAAATTCAATGGGGACAAATGTAAAGTTCTGCACATAGGCAGGAAGAACCAGCTGCACAAATATGAGATGGGGGACACCTGACTTGCCAGTAATACATGTGAAAAGGTTCTAGGGGTCTTAGTAGACCCACAAGGTAAACATGACTCAAGAGTTGACCTTGCCGACAAAAATCCGTATAGTTAAATCTATGGTTTTCCCAGTAGTGGTGTATGGAAGTGAGAGCTGGACCATAAAGAAGAGTGATCGCTGACGAATTGATGCTATTGAATTATGGTGCTGGAGGAGACTCTTGAGAGTCCCATGGACTGCAAGAAGATCAAACCTATCCATTCTGAAGGAAATCAGCCCTGAGTGCTCACTGGAAGGACAGATCGTGAAGCTGAGGCTCCAATACTTTGGCCACCTCATGGGAAGAGAAGACTCCCTGGAAAAGACCCTGATGTTGGGAAAGATGGAGGGCACTAGGAGAAGGGGACGACAGAGGACGAGATGGTTGGACAGTGTTCTCGAAGCTACGAACATGAGTTTGACCAAACTGCGGGAGGCAGTGGAAGACAGGAGTGCCTGGCGTGCTCTGGTCCATGGGGTCACAAAGAGTCGGACACGACTCAACGACTAAACAACAACAACAATTAAGGTACGATGTGGAATATGCAGGAGAAATGATTTTGAGGAAATCTGGCAGGTATTGGTAGAATTTGTACTATTAAAACAGAAAGGGGTGAAACCATCTCAAGAGGTGTTGGAATTTTGGGAGGCCAGATAGTTACCATGGAATGGTCTCGGTGGTGGGGTGTACATTTTTATTCATTTTTATTTTTTATTATTAATTTGTTGAAAAAATAAAATAAAAATAATAAACATGACTCAAAAGCAGCAAAAACAACTAATAATATTCTAGGCCACATCTACAGAAGTCTAGTGTCCAGATCAAGGGAAGCTATTACTGTGCTTCCCCTCCATGATCATCAAAATGATAATTTTGATAAGAAGAGAAGAGGCGACAACACCTGTCCCTCCACAGCTAATCTACACAGATATACTAAGGAGAGGCATTTTGTTCCTGTGTTTGATTCTGCCTCTTCCCTATGTGCTTGTGCATCCAAGATTGTGCATGACAATGTGCCATTGTGCCAAGAGGCAGCCTCCAGAGGTTTGGCTAAGGATGGATGCACCTCTTGGGTCAAATAAGGTTATGCACCCCAGTCTAAGAGGCTGCAGAGAGAGGGGTTTGCAAAGCACCCTCCACGTATCGATGGAAGGTACGAAGTGGAGGGTCACCAACGTGCCATGTGGGCAAGACCCACATCTCCACACCACAGGTCTGTGTTCTGTGTGTACACCATTGTATACATAGAATGCTTTCCACGTCATGTGGCCAGCATGACTAAACCACTTCTGGCGCAGCAGAACACTGTGATGGGAACCAGAGCGCATGGAACCGCTCTTTACCTTCCCGCCGCAGCAGTACCTACTTATCTACTTGCACTGGCGTGCTTTCGAACTGCTAGGTAGGCGGGAGCTGGGACAGAGCAACAGGAGCTCACCCCATTGTGTGGATTTGAACCGCCAACCTTCTCATCTGCAAGCCCAAGAGGCTCAGTGGTTTAGACCACAGGGCCATGCTTGGGAGCAGAACTCAGGATCCTGCACTGAACAAGAGAAAATAGGAAGCTGCCTTCTAGTGAGATTGGTGCATCTAACTCAGCACCGCCTGCACTGACTGGCAGCAGTTCTCCAGGACTGCAGTCTCTTCCAGCCCTACCTAGAGATGTCACTGGGGATTGAACCTTGGGACCTTCTGCATGCAAAGCAGCTGCTCTACCACTGAACTACAGTCCTTCCCCAGATTGGGGGTCAGAGTTGATGACCTGCAATGATCCCTGCCGCCTCCAAGTCTCTGATCTGCACGTACTTCAAGAATCTCTGCCCAGGGCTGGAGCATAATCATAACAGCAGCTCCTACTGCTGTGGTTGTCAGAAACCGGTAGCCTATGCCAGGTCGCTTCACATGCGCTAGCGACAAATCTTCTGCCGGGGAAATTACAAAAGGACCATGCCACTTTAACAAGGCCCACAGTTTGTGCTCCTCTGAGCTTTGTGGAATTAGTAAAGCAGCATGAAAGACTTGATTTTCATTTTATGTTGTGCTTGTGAGGCATTAACATGATGTTCTAACACTTGTAAATGAGCACAGCCCTCGCCTAATCTGTCATTTTAATGCCTTATAGATTTTATTTCACTGTGTGTTGTACCAGATTCTCAATAATAATAATCAACTGCTTTGTTGTTCTTTCGCAGAAATTAAATTTTCGGTAGTGAGTGTGCAACTAATAAAAGATGTTGCTTGAGGAAACAAAAAATAAATATGATGAATCATAAAAGTTGTGGGAGGGAGGGAGGGCGGCAGAGTTGTTCATATATGAAAGACAATTACTGAACCAGTGGTAAATTCATCTGATTCACATATTGTCAACAGCTTAATAACTCTCGGGAAGGACTTAGCCGGAGTAATTTCTCTGTTTGCATCAGCAGCTGTGTTCGCAGACCTGCTTCCCGGCGGACGGCGAAGATACATCCTGTTGACATATTTAAAGAAATATATGTATATGCAAGAATAACAAGTATCCTGGGAAATTATGTGGTTTTTCTTTCCTACACCTTAGGAAGAAAGGGGGGGGGGGAGAAAAGAAAGAAGCCTTTCCTCCACTTGAATCACATCGACAATCTTGGAGGCTTGTTTTCACAAGTGCTTAATTTAATAACTTCTAACCTTGCTCTATCCTCTTAGTGTTTGTTCTTAGGAGTTGCTACTACTCAGCGGTTCATTTTCTCAGCATAGAATTAGCAGGGCTTAATCCTACCTGGAGTGATTTGCTCCCCATTCTCTTCCCCAATTCCCAGATCTGTGGGGCTTGCCTTTGGATTGTAACTTGTGAAAGGTAAAGGTAAAGGACCCCCGGATATTTATGTTTAGTCAAAGGCAGCTTTGGGGTTGTGGCGGTCATCTCGCTTTCAGGCCAAAGGAGCTGGTGTTTGTCCACAGACAGCTTTCCAGGTCATGTGGCCAGCAGGACTAAACTGCTTCTGGAGCACGGAGGACAGTGACGAGTGCCAAAGTGCATGGAAACGCAGTTTACCTTCCCACTGCAGTGGTACCTATTTATCTCCTTCCACTGGTGTGCTTTCAAACTGCAAGGTTGGCAGGAGCTGAGACAGAACAATGGGAGCTCACCCCATAGCGGGGATTGGAACCGCCAAACTTCTGATCGGCAAGCCCAAGAGGCTCAGTGGTTTAGACCACAGCACCACCCGCATCCTAACTTGCATAGGACCGTAGGAAGGGGTCTCACATCAAGTCAAAGCACTGGTATATCTGTGAACTGCCCTGATTCTGTGGAGCGCCCGAAGACCTGCGAGTATAGGGAGGTATATAAATGAAATGAAATAAAGAATAGCCAATTCTTGTCTACACTGACTGGCAGCAGCTCTCCAGAATTCTGGAGGGGGGGGCATTCCCAGCCCTACCCAGAGATTCCAGGGATTGAACCTGCATCCCTTTGCATGATGCTCTGCCACCGAGCCACAGCATTTCTCCTTGACTAGGCATTTAACTATAGGGGATCATTGCTTCATTGCTTGCCTGGGTGAACTCAAAGGTCCAGTTGGAGCCAGACGTATGTCAGGAACTAGCAAGGCATGTGGGGTGTGTGTGTGTGTGTGCTGCTCCAAGGGTAATCCGAGAGGTGAGGTCCAGGGCTGGTCTGAAGTCTAAGGAATCAACGAGGGGTCAGTCCAATGAAGCAGAGGCAGGGTGCAGGGCAGGAAACTAGGCAAGGTCAGGAGCAGGAACACAGGCAGGATTTGGCAAGCAGCAATGTTGCTCCCACAACCTGGGGCGGGATCTGACCGCCTTTTATCTCTGACGAGGTAATGGCCGGTCCCGATCCCCCGGTGACTCACCACCCTGCCTCGACTGAAGGCGAGCACTCCTCCTGCGAGTACTCAGGTCTCTCCTCCTCTCAGCCCTGAGTCTCTGCAGCTCAGGAGACGCTGGAGGGTTCCTGGACCTCAGCCTCTCCTGACCCAGCCGGTAGTGGACCAGCTGTCGGCACCTGGAGCCAGGACAGGCTCAGGTCCCTGACTTGGCCCGGCTGGTGCTTGTTGCAGGGGAACCTGAGCAGACTGAGGCTCTTCAAGAACAGGCCCCAGACTAGGTTCAGCTGATGTCCCAGGCAGAGGGTCCGGTACAGGCTGTGATTCCTCCGGCTCCGGCTCCGAGTCCCAGGCAATCACAGGGGGGAAGCAGGGGGGGCAGGGGAGTGACCCAGAAAAGCGAACCAATGGTTTATGGCATGTGATGTCACCTGCAAGGCGGGCACCAGGGGAGGAGGGACAGCCAGGACAGTCCAAGATGGAGGAAGGCATGCAGGATGTGGCAGAAGAAGATGGGTCAGTTTAGGAGAGCTTGCTTTCTCCTGCTCTGGAGGGTAGGACCTGAACCAGTGGCTTCAGGAGGAGATTCCAATTAAACATATGGGAAAACTTTTGGACAGTAGGAGCTGTTTGACTGTAAACAGTCTCCCTTGGGAGGTTGTGGACTCTCCTTCCTTGGAGTTTTTTTTAGCAGAGGGTGGGTGGCTATCTGCCATGGATGTTTTAGCTGAGATTCCTGTATTGCAGGGGGTTGGACTAGATGACACTTGAGATCCCTTCCAACTCTATGATTTTATGATTTTATGACAGGTCAGTAGATTCCCCACCTTCCCCTGACCCACTATTTCCTAAAACTAGGAGGGGGTTGAAAAGGGAAGAGCTGCTACGACTTTTGTGCAGAAATCTCAGGTTGCGAGCACACAACCCATCAGAGGAGGGTATATAAGCCGGAAGAGGGGAGGAGTTCTCCTATGGCTGCAACTGCTCCATAGGGCCCAGACCTGTGGACAGTTGCCTTGAGGCTAGAAGTTGTCTGTGTTTATCTGGTCCACCGTGGAAGCTACTGTAAGCATTTCTGTTGCCAATAAAGAGTCAACTATCTGTGTTTTCCTTATCTGGGTTGGGTTGTTGACAACACATCGTTCCAAAATGGCTCCACTGCTCTCTCTCTCTCTCTCTCTCTCTCTCTCTCTCTCTCTCTCTCTCTCTCTCTCTCTCTCTCTCTCTCTCTCTCTCTCCCCCCATTCAGAACTCAGAGCAATAATACTTTTGCTTGTTTGGAGGTTCTAGCAGGGGAGCGCAGCTATCGTATACCCTTGACCGAAGAACGATACACTCCTTCTATCTGGGATGGTCGTCCTCTTCCACCGAGCGCACAGCTTCGGGAGGGACGCACATAATGCTTTTGAACATGGAGCTTCCAACAAACTATCAGGGCTTTTAAAAAACACACCCACCACCTCTTGAATTTGTCCAATCATTTCTCAAAGCCATCTAAAAGTCGTGGTGGCTGCCATATCTCATAGGCTGCTAATGCCACAGTCCTGCACACTCCAACCCTCTTTAATTCTTTTTAGGTGATTTCTACACCGCTTCATATTTCAAAGAAAGCAGCTTTTAACATCCTGAAATATGAAAACTAAAAGATAAGCATATGGGGGGGGAGCACAACCCACTAAGATTTCACATTTCACATTTTCAGCAAAAGGAAGATGACCTTGTGTGGGTCTCTACATTTCAATTCCTGCCCAGGGATGAGGTGGTGATGAGGTTGGTGCTGTGTTTGCACATTAATGGAGACAATTCAGTGTTCCCACTGATGTGGCTGCGTATAAATAATAAAAAATATTATTATCCTGTTCCTGCATTGCATCAACCTCCTTCCCCACGCCCTCCCAGGAAGCAGCTATGGCTTAGCTGCTGGGTAGCTACATGTCCAAACCTTGTATTCCTCCCATGATTAAACAGCAGAGACATCACCTTGCCAACAAAGGTCCGTATAGTTAAAGCTATGGTTTTCCCAGTAGTGATGTATGGAAGTGAGAGCTGGACCATAAAGAAGGCTGATCGCCAAAGAATTGATGCTTTTGAATTATGGTGCTGGAGGAAACTCTTGAGAGTCCCATGGACTGCAAGAAGATCAAACCTATCCATTCTGAAGGAAATCAGCCCTGAGTGCTCACTGGAAGGACAGATCGTGAAGCTGAGGCTCCAATACTTTGGCCACCTCATGAGAAGAGAAGACTCCCTGGAAAAGACCCTGATGTTGGGAAAGATGGAGGGCACTAGGAGAAGGGGACGACAGAGGACGAGATGGTTGGACAGTGTTCTTGAAGCTACGAACATGAGTTTGACCAAACTGTGGGAGGCAGTGCAAGACAGGATTGCCTGGCGTGCTATGGTCCATGGGGTCACGAAGCGTCGGACACGACTAAACGACTAAACAACAAATTGTGTTCTTACATTAATTTCAAGAGTTTTCAGCCATGGTGAAACCAATGGACCTGTGCCCTTTGGTTAACGTATCAGCAACCACATGACATTGTCTCGGAACGCAAGAGTCGGGGCTTTTTTTCAGCTGGAACTCCCTGGAAACCTAGTTCTGGCACCTCTCAGGTGGGCGCCATTGCCATTTTGAGAGAACAAGGGAACCTCTTTTTTCTAGAAAAATAGCACTGGCATAGCATCTGAAGCCCCTTTCTGTGTGAGGAAGGAGATCAAGCTCACAGCCTCCCGCTTCACAAATAGCATCTTAACTTGGGGACTCCTCTTGTTATTTGAGCAATGAAAAGGTGGGCAACACCTGCTCGGTGTGGGAAATAGTTGGAGGGAAAACCTGTAATGGATGTCATCTGGAGAGAATATGTCATCTGATCCACTGGACACTGAGAACCTGAGGCTGGTAGGATGTCTCTCCTGTGTTCTAATCTGGCTTCTGCCAGTGGCCTGCTGGGCGCCCTTGGGGGACTTTCGCCAAATCCCCCCACTTGTCAAATTGGGATAATAACGCTTCCGTAACCAACGGGGGTGTTGCAAGAATTAATGTGCAGCATACAAATAGCCCGATTAAGCGTTGGGCATGGAGCAATGTCAGATCCGGAAATAGTCTCAGAACAGTGATTATATGGACAATTACATTTCTCACTCGGTGCCACAGGCCTCCTGCTTCCTCCCTGAAACAAAACTCTTTTGAGGGCGGAAATGGAGCTCACCTGATTGAGTCTTCTTGGGTAATTTCCCTCCAGTATACAGAGCGAAAGGCTCTGTGCTGGAACTTTGGAATAGGCAAACATGTTTTTCTCTTGGCTTCTGTCCAAAGTCCTGAACAAGTCTTGTGTGGTTGGTAGAACATCAGGTTCAAGCAAAGAAGAACCATCCTTAGCCATGTAGCTACAAATTAGTCACAGGAGAAACACAGGAAGTTGCCTCATACTGAGTCAGGCCGTTGGGCCACGTAGCTCAGAATTGTCTACACCGACTAGGTTTCGGGCAGGGGCAGTTTTGTCTGAGCAAGAATGCTTTTAGCAGGCACCAAACAGAGTACAGTAAAGGCACCTGCTTGATCTCAATATGCAGGGAGTTCCAAAGTATAGCTGCTGCTACACTACGCAATCTAATTCTTACAAATGTTTATATGATGCGTCTTTGTAGGGAAGCTTTTAATGTTTAATAGATTAATTTTTTGTTGGAAGCCGCCCAGAGTGGCTGGGGAAACCCAGCCAGATGGGTGGGGTATAAATAATAAATTATTATTAATTATTATTATTATTAGTAGTAGTAGTAGTATGTTGCTACTTTCACTAATACAGTGGTACCTCGGTTTAAGTACACAATTGGTTCTGGAAGTCTGTACTTAACCTGAAGCGTACTTAACCTGAAGCGAACTTTCCCACTGAAAGTAATGGAAAGTGGATTAATCCATTACACACAGGTCCACGGAGTACTCAACCTGAAGCGTACTTAACCCGAATTAATTGGTTCTGGAAGTCCGTACTTAACCTGAAGCGTCCTTAACCTGAAGCGAACTTTCCCATTGAAAGTAATGGAAAGTGGATTAATCCGTTCCAGACGGGTCCGCGGAGTACTTAAACTGAAAGTACTCAAACCGAAGTGTACTTAAACCAATGTATGACTGTACTAGCCATAGCTGCCAAGTTTCCCGCTGAAATATGCGGGATCAGCAGCAGCACGGCAATGGAACATGTATAGAAGCAACTTCCGGTGCCACTCTGCCCGATTTTCGGTGCCAGACATGTCCGGACATGCGTAGAAGCGACTTCCGGTGCTGCGCTACCCATGTATGGGCACCGGAAATCAGGCGGCGCTGGCACCCAAAATGGAGCCTCACCTGGCAGGTAGTAAATCCGGGGGATTTATGGGATTTTTTCCAATCTGGGCTGCCAGCAGGAAACGGTTTAAAATACGGGGGTTTCCCGCGAAAAACGGGAGACTTGGCAGCTATGGTACTAGCACCAATATGCACATGCATAGTGTATGCAGTTTTGGACAGATTATGTGGCTGGAGAGCTGCACTGCAAAAATCTGGAAAGTGCAAATTTCAAAGGCTGCCTATTTGTCAGTTTGCATACTGTTTCAGAAAGTGGAAATTATGTAGGTTTGCCCCTACATGCAAACTTAATCAAATTTCACCCCAACCCATAGCAAGGATATTGCACACTTTAAATGTGCAGTGCTGTGCATGTCTGTTTGGAAATGAGCGCCACTGGAGTGGGTGGCCTTACTCCCAGGTAAAAATGGGGCTAGGATGGAAGCCTTTGTATTACTTTGGGGTACCTCAGGGTAGAAACATGCTCACTCCCTTTCCAGACTTCCACATGCGCGCAATGGGAAATTGCTAGAGATGAAAACAAAATTCAATTACCTTGCAAGTTTTGATAAGGTTTTGACTGGGGAGTGGGGAAAACATTTGCAAATGCATCCCATATGTTGGGGTTTTTTGTTTTTTGTTTGGTGTAACCACCACTGACATCTATTTCTCTCCTCTCTCCCTCTCTTTCGCTCTCAGAGCAGCAAGTGAGAGACACGCATAACCAGGTAGGCATATGCAGCTGTCCTGCTTGGCTAAGCATTTATTTATTTTTATTACATTTATGTTTAAATATATAAGGATCATTAGGAGGACAAGGTGACACCACCAGGTATTTTGACTGCCTCTGGGCACTTCACCACTGACACCTGGCGTTGCATCCCTTTTGGAAATGACCCAAATTATCTCAAAAAGTCTGGAGTTCATGGACCGGCAGACCTGCGTGCTCCAAACTAAGAGATTACTGTGTGCTTTTGCAAACCTTCTCCAAATTGTAGCAGCAGCAGTAGTGGTAAAAAAAAAAAATGCTATCAACAGAATAAAGGTACAAATTATCTTGGCTGTGCCCTGCAGTCTACAGCCTGGATAGCACAGTCGGTTAGAGTGTAGTGCCGATAATGCCAAGGTTGCAGGTTCGATCCCCATATGGGACAGTTTAATATTCCTGCATTGCAGGGGGTTGGACTAGATGATCCTCAGGCTCCCTTCTAACTCTACATTTCCATGATCTGTAGCCTCCTGAGGGCCACGTGCCTGCGGGAATCAAGGTCGGAGGCAAAAATGGACAGAGCAACCACTGTAAATTTTGCCTCGGGACGCTGGCTGGTTTCTCTTCGCAGTTGCACACTCCCCTCTGCCCAAGGAAACAAGAGGGGTTATCAGATCAGGAACATGTTCCAAACCAGGCAAAAAAAAAAAAAACCTCAAGGGGAGAGGGGGCACAATGTAGAGCCTGTGATGGGGTGTCCTGGAGAGATGAGGCATGTCAGGGACTGGTTAGATGGAGAGGAATGGTGGGAGGAACCAGGCGGAGAACCCATGGAGAAAGAAGGATCATAGAATCATAGAGTTGGAAGAGACCACAAGGGCCATCCATTCCAACCCCCTGCCAAGCAGGAAACACCATCAAAGCATTCTTGACATATGGCTGTCAAGCCTCTGCTTAAAGATCTCCAAAGAAGGAGACTCCACCACACTCCTTGGCAGCAAATTCCACTGCTGAACAGCTCTTACTGTCAGGAAGTTCTTCTTAATGTTTAGGTGGAATCTTCTTTCTTGTAGTTTGAATCCATTGCTCCGTATCCACTTCTCTGGAGCAGCAGAAAACAACCTTTCTCCCTCCTCTATATGACATCCTTTTATATATTTGAACATGGCTACCATATCACCCCTTAACCTTCTATTCTCCAGGCTAAACATACCCAGCTCCCTAAGCCGTTCCTCATAAGGTATCGTTTCCAGGCCTTTGACCATTTTGGTTGCCCTCTTCTGGACACGTTCCAGCTTGTCAGTATCCTTCTTGAACTGTGGTGCCCAGAACTGGACACAGTACTCCAGGTGAGGTCTGACCAGAGCAGAATACAGTGGTACTATTACTTCCCTTGATCTAGATGCTACACTCCTATTGATGCAGCCCAGAATTGCATTGGCTTTTTTAGCTGCTGCATCACACTGTTGACTCATGTCAAGTTTGTGGTCTACCAAGACTCCTAGATCCTTTTCACATGTACTGCTCTCAAGCCAGGTGTCTCCCATCCTGTATTTGTGCCTTTCATTTTTATTTTTATTTTGCCCAAGTGTAGTACATTACATTTCTCCTTGTTAAAATTCATCTTGTTTGCTTTGGTCCAGTTGTCTAATCTGTTAAGGTCATTTTGAAGTGTGATCCTGTCCTCTGGGGTATTAGCCACTCCTCCCAATTTGGTGTCATCTGCAAACTTGCTCAGGATGCCCTCAAGCCCAGGGCATTGGCTCTGAGCCCCTAAACTGCTTGTTGGAAGAGCGAGATGAAGAAGTGGGGAGGAATTGTGATTGTATATGCATCTTATGAGCATACCTGCTGGCTGAACCTGAGCGTAACAGCACTCTCCCCTCCTGTGATTCCCAGCATCCATAGACGTGAGCTTGGTCATGGAAAAATGAGGCACTGATCACCCAGCAGCCACAACTTTCATCAGCTCCATCTATGTGCCCATTTGTACATGAATAAACATGTGTAATGGACTTTGGTGTGTGGAGAAAGGACATTCTCTCCTCGATTCATTCTATGCTGGAAAATGTTTCTGTTTGTGTGTGCACTCCTTTTTTCTCTCCCCCTCTTTTTAAAGGGACTTTCTCATCATTTCTCATGTTTTGGGGTATATTTAATGTCTAGCCTAATGAAAGGAGGGCCAGCCTGTTGACACATCAAAAGGTTTTCAGGTACTGTGAAGCAATAATGCGTAATTAACCCAACTTAAGCCCTACCTTCTACAAAGGTTAATGGGATTTTTGGGGGTGACCTCGAGTGGTCAAGGCCTCAATTTTGCATCTCTTCTGAATGGAAATAGGAAACAGAGAAAAAGGAATCTATTCTAACTCACACACCCCACATACTTCAGAGAATATATAAACTCCCAGGTATGCCCGCAGACTGTCTCGGCAGAGTGGTGCATGCTCTAGTTATCTCTCGCTTGGACTACTGCAATGCGCTCTATGTGGGGCTACCTTTGAAGGTGACTCAGAAACTACAATTAATCCAGAATGCGGCAGCTAGACTGGTGACTGGGAGCAGCCGCCGAGACCATATAACACAGGTCTTGAAAGACCTGCATTGGCTCCCAGTACGTTTCCGAGGACAATTCAAAGTGTTGGTGCTGACCTTTAAAGCCCTAAACGGCCTCGGTCCAGTATACCTAAAGGAGTGTCTCCACCTCCATTGCTCTGCCCAGACACTGAGGTCCAGTGCTGAGGGCCTTCTGGTGGTTCCCTCGCTGCGAGAAGCCAAGTTACAGGGAACCAGGCAGAGGGCCTTCTCGGTAGTGGCACCCATCCTGTGGAACACCCTCCCACCAGAGGTCAAAAAGAAAAATAACTACCAGACTTTTAGAGGACATCTGAAGGCAGCCCTGTTTAGGGAGGCTTTTAATGTTTAATCGATTATTTTATTTTATTTTTCTGTTGGAAGCCACCCAAAGTGGCTGGGGAAACCCAGCCAGATGGGCGGGATATGAATAAATTATTATTATTATTATTATTAGTCACTAGTGCCCACTACTAGGAATGGAAAATTAGTCAATTCTGGTTTGGTTCTCAGTTGCTCATTGCCCCACACCAGGAGTGAATGAAGGTGGAGCATTTCCACATCAGTTAATGATTTATTTTATTTTATTTTTAGAAAAGTCTTCCCTGAAATTTATCAGCATTTTACTGAGCTTTGCTCCAAATATACACATTTTAGCATTTAGCCTCTCCACATACTTCCTCTAATGGGCTCCTTTGAGAGGGAGAGAAATTAATAACAGGTGACTTTTTGATATACAATTTTTGGTTGGAGAATGGCATTGCGAATTTTCAGAGCGGTTGGGATATTGAAGGATAAGCTCCATTTGGCTTCGCCTGTTGTTTCAGGGAGTGAAAATTCACGTGTCTATATGCAGATGTCAATGCAATAAGTAACTATTCTACTTTCAGATTTCAAGGAAATAAACAACTACCTGACTTTTAGAAGGCATCTGAAGGCAGCTCTGTTTAGGGAAGTTTTTCATGTTTGATGCTGTACTGTTTTTAATATTCATTTGGAAGCCGCCCAGAGTGGCTGGGGAAACCCAACCAGATGGGCGGGGTATAAATAATAAATTATTATGTTATTGTTATTATTTGTAAACCAAACAGAACTTCTCTCCCATTTTGATCCACCACCAAATCACCACCCCACCCTCGCCTCGATGCTCACTAGATCCAGTGCTATTTTCCTAGAAAAAGATGTGTGTCTCATGGCTCACCAAGAACTTCTCCCTTGTTCTCTTAGAATGACAATGATGCCCACCTGAGAGATGCTGGAGCTGAGCCACACTTGGATGGAACTTGGACGGCTTTAAAAGAGGACTGGGCAAATTCATGGAGGAGAAGTACATTGATGATCATCAGCCACAGTTGCTGCACACTGCCTGCGTGGTCAGAGCCTGCAATAATTCGGAATACCAGTTGCAGGAAGCCACTGGAAGGGAGAGGGCTCTTGGGGTAGGATCCAGTTGCAGGATTCCCACAGGCATGTTGGTGGCTGCTTTGAGAACAGAATGCTGGACGAGATGGGACATTGTCAGGAGTATGGGCAGGAGTCAGGCTCTGGGGCCTCTAGTGCTCTGCAGGACTGGGGCCTGCCTCAGCTTGTGCTGGAGAAGCTAGGAGTGGCCACTCAGGTGAGGCCACTTGATAACTCACTGCACTTGGTGGCAAGAGCTGGGAGGGATAAAGGCTCAGCATTTCCCTTCAGCTCTTTGCCACAGCAATGCGATCCCTGCCTTGTTGCATCTGGCCTCCTGTTCCTTGCTCCTTCGGCTTGCTCCTTGGACCTTCGCCTTGCCGACGCCTTGCTCCTGGAACCTTGGACCTTCGCCTTGCCGATGCCTTGCTCCTCGACCCTTGGACCTTCACCTACGCCTCCGCCTTGCTCCTTGACCCTGCGACTGCCTGCTGCTGGACCCTCAGCCCTGCACCTGTTCCTGCTTCTACACCACCATCTTGCCTTTGGTCCTGACGTCCTCAGCCAGGGCTTCAACCGCCTGCCGACCGGACCGTGACAGACATGGCCTTGATTCAGCAGGCCCTTCTTATGTTCTTAATGCAAAGAGAGCATTTAAGCTGGGTGTGTGGGTTGAGCAAATGTGTGACATGCCTGCGTTTGCTTGTTTCCTCTTCCAGCACCCCGTGAATTAAAATGCGACCCGGGACTGGCTCTTGAACCAAGTGTGATGCTGTCAAATCCATCTAAACAAGTATAAATGTTCTGAAAGTAAAGAGTACTAATCAAGAGACGCAAGGCATTATACTGCCTAATAAATCTTGCCTTCAATTTATTTGTCTAGTATTACAAAGCCGAGGAGATATCAATTAATATAGGTAAAGAGGACCCATAATTTATAATTAACGGGCAAGTGGTTTTTTTGTTGTTGCGAACAGCCACCAACTGAATCTAATAGCTGGTAGAAAAATAACTAGAGTTGATTTGTCCCTCAGCAAATTAATAGAGTGCTTATCAATGACAGGGTTACATAAAACTGCTAAATAAATAATCATCAGTGAGTAAGAGTGAAGCAGATCTTTAACAAGCTTAATCTGAACCTCTTGACACTGGCAGACTATGAAGAGATTAAATGCTAAGGGGAGAAGCGTGAGCCACACAGAAGGGAAAGCGTTGCGGCAGGGACCATGAGAGATTGTCTTCCATCGGTAATGAGAAATAAGGAAATATTTTTATTGCAAAAGTGCACTGAAAAATTATTTTCGTTCTAATTAGAGGGGAAATTATCAAAGATATATCAAAAGGGACGCTGAGCTGGAATTAAGCAGATGAGAATTAACGGTCTTGTTTCTTAGCAATGGAAACACATGGCAGTAGGTGGGCTGGAGGTTCCCGGCTCTCTCCTTGCCTTTATTGCCCACCCATCGTTCATGCCCCTGGAAGATGTTGCAGGAAAGACAAGGTTGCAGGTAAGGTCAGTTGCATCATAGCAGAATGAGAAGAACCTTGCTGGATCACGTCAGTGCCATCACGATGTCTAGAGCAAAGGGCCATATCTTAGTTGTAGAGCATCTGCTTTGCATGTAGAATGGCCCATGTTCGGTGCCTGGCAGCTGGGGGGGTCAGGCTGGGAAAAGACTGGCCGTCTGGAATCCCAGAGAGCTGCTGCCATGCAGTGTGGACAATGCTGAGCTAGATGGACCAGTAATGTGACTCTGCATAAGAGGCAGTTTCTGATGCTCTTCTGGTGTCAAAGACAGTGGTCCAGATTAAACTAAAATGACATGCTAGTGGAAGTCACTAGAGGTACAACGGGGCTTTCCCTCTCCTACTTCAAATCCACCCTGGAGAGCTAAGAAAACCCCTATAGCAGTAGGGGAGGAGGAGGAGGAGGAAAGTGGGTTTTTTCCCCATCTGGCAAGCAGAAGTTTTTGTGCTGATGGAATGATCATAACGATCCCTCCCAGTTTGCCTCTGAAAATGGGGTAGTGAGCTATTGTGCTCATGTCATAGGCTGGCCACTGTGGGAACAGAATGCTAAACTACATGGGCCTTTAGTCCAATCCATGCTGCATGGCTCTACTTACATTGCTTTCATTTTATGATGCTTCAAGTTGAGATTCCTGCATTGTAGGGGTTGAACTAGATGACCCTCTGTATCCCTTCCAACCCTACAATTCTATAATTCTATTATTCTGTGTTGATAGTTGGATCAGGGCATAAAGGCAATAGCCTTTCCCTGTTATCTGCCCCAGAATCCTTTACTTAGAGCCTCTGAATAAGCATGGCTGGTGATAACCGTTAATGGACCTTTTCCTGATGAACTTGCATCATACCCATATGAGATTATGTGCTGTTGTTTTAATTTTGCAAATATTCGCCGATAAGCACAGTCAACACAACAGATGAGTAAAGCTAAGCACAGGGACAGCTTATCTCATCCTATTGTTTTTCAGTGTGAGCCACCAGCAGATCTTTGTCGTGAGCCAATAAAGGAAGCCCAGAGAAGATGTTGCAAGGGAAAGGCTACAGGGAAGGTGCCATCCTGGACTGATGGTAACAGCTCCTTCAATTATCCCCAGAAATGACACCAGCTAGAGCATGAATCCCAAACTGGACTGGATGAATCTCAAGCCGGAATTAAGATTGCCCGAAGAAATATCAACAACCTCAGATATGCTAATGACACAACCTTGATGGCAGAAAGCGAGGAGGAATTAAAGAACCTTTTAATGAGGGTGAAAGAGGAGAGCACAAAATATGGTCTGAAGCTCAACATCAAAAAAAACCCAAGATCATGGCCACTGGTCCCATCACCTCCTGGCAAATAGAAGGGGAAGAAATGGAGGCAGTGAGAGATTTTACTTTCTTGGGTTTCATGATCACTGCAGATGGTGACAGCAGTCATGAAATCAAAAGGCGCCTGCTTCTTGGGAGAAAAGCAATGACAAACCTAGACGGCATCTTAAAAAGCAGAGACATCACCTTGCTGACAAAGGTCCGTATAGTTAAAGCTATGGTTTTCCCAGTGGTGATGTATGGAAGTGAGAGCTGGACCATAAAGAAGGCTGATCACCAAAGAATTTATGCTTTTGAATTATGGTGCTGGAGGAGACTCTTGAGAGTCCCATGGACTGCAAGAAGATCAAACCTATCCATTCTGAAGGAAATCAGCCCTGAGTGCTCACTGGAAGGACAGATCGTGAAGCTGAGGCTCCAATACTTTGGCCACCTCATGAGAAGAGAAGAATCCTTGGAAAAGACCCTGATGTTGGGAAAGATGGAGGGCGCTAGGAGAAGGGGACGACAGAGGACGAGATGGTTGGACAGTGTTCTCAAAGCTACAAACATGAGTTTGACCAAACTGCGGGAGGCAGTGGAAGACAGGAGTGCCTGGCGTGCTCTGGTCCATGGGGTCACGAAGAGTCGGACACGACTAAATGACTAAACAACAACAACAACAACAACAACAACAACAACAACAACAACAACAGAGCAGTTCCCAGATTCTTTCATCGGCCTCCCTTCTATATCACCACCTTGGGTTTTAAAACCACACAAACACCACAAGTCTTTTGATTCTACTCCCTTAAGGTCAGTTTCACATAGTGAGTTCTGACACCAAGGCCCTTCTATCGGTAGGATCTTGTGATAGGTTTGTACCATTCAGCTTTTGTTATTCGCTGGCCTGATCACAGAGGAAACAAACTGGTCTGAACTGACTCCATGGTTAATGGACCTGAAGGAGACATTTATTAGAGGACACATTGCAATTAATCTGCTCTGGAATTAAGGGCACGCATTTCTGGAAGTTGTCCAATGTCTCTAGCCATCGGTAGATCCTCAGCCAGTGATAATGATGTCCAGGATCCTTTCATTTTGATTTTGGAAATGTGTCCCCAATCACGTTTGGTTCTTATTGCATCAAAGCATTATGAGCTAGGCCAGGCATAGGTAAACTCCAGCCCTCCAGATGTTTGGGACTACAATTTCCATCATCCCTATCTAACAGGACCAGTGGTCAGGGATGATGGGAATTGTAGTCCCAAAACAGTTGGAGGGCCGGAGTTTGCTAGGCAAATCCTTTATCTTCCAAACCAGGCGATTGACACTTCTGGTGCAATCGCTACTGGGGAGGCCACAGCTCTCAGTGCTGGGCCACAGGCAAGACAGCATGTGACATGGTGCAAGGAGGAGTTTGTGCACAATGGGAATCGGGGTCATTTTGGAGGAAAATTGTACAGGAGGGTGTACAAGGAGAGAGGCCAGATGAAAACAGGGCAGAAGGGGTCAGCCACAAGCTTGGGCTCAAGCTGAAAAGTATGGAACATGGATGTAGGCGTATAGCAAGACAGCAGGTAGGCGTACAGCAAGACAGCAAGATAGGAAGCCTATCACACAAGGTATGGTAGGTACGCAGATAGGGAGGGGGGAAAGAGGCATCCTTTGACTGGTCTTCAGGCAAAGACTCAGGCCTGGCCCAGAAGTATTTGTGTATAGGGAAGGTCACATTGGAGTTTGGGAGAAGGGGAACATGCCTTCACTGACATCACAGTGTAGCCCATTGTGATTGGCTAAATAGAATTCCGATGTCCCGTTCATCCTTTGTGCTCCCTGATTGGATAGGATCACCCATGTGTCTTAAGTGAGGAAACATTATGTAATCCTTACTTGCATGACATTACCCTGGGTGACATGATCACATAGCCAGGTCTGATTGGCTACACTGTGGAATCATCTTGTTCAATGACATGATATCAGATTGGTTGGGATCACCCATGCAGCTAATTTTAAAAAAGGTGAAAAATAGCATCCAGCAAAAGAGAGAGAGAGAGAGAGAGAGAGAGAGAGAGAGAGAGCACACTAAACAAGGTCAACAAGTCATGAACATTGAATTAGCAGCATAGGAGAGACTATGGACAACAGCATTAAAATATACAGCATGTAACACTCTGGAGAGTTATATGAAAATGATGTATTATTGGAATTTAGCTCCTAGCAAATTAGCTAAGATGTATAAATCAAAGTCTAAAACGCGCTGGAAATGTAAAGAAAAAGATGGTACATTTATCATATTGATGGTCATGTAATATGATAAAAGACTTCTGGGCAATAATATATAATGAACTGAAAAAAATGTTGAAAATAGCTTTTCCTAAGAAACCAGAGGCTTTTCTTTTAGGTATTATAGGACCAGAGATCCCGAAGGACCATACAAAACTATATATGTACCTGGCCACGGCTGCATGGACTTTGTTAGCCCAGAAATGGAAAGATGATACAACTCTGACCAAAGAAGAGTAGCAGACAAAATTGATGAACTGTGCCAGGATGGCAAAACTTACAGGAAGAATTAGAAACAAGGAAGAGGAGGCCATTCATAAAGAATGGAGAAAGTTTATAATTTATTTGAAAAGCTATTGTAAACAATTACATACATTGGTAGGACTGACAGAAAACTTGTAGTAAAAAAAAATCGAACTATGGGTTGACAAAGGATTTTTTAAAAATAGACTTATGAAAGAGATGCAGAGGGGGAAATCATTACATTAGGATCTACAATGTGAAGGAGGGAAGTCAAAAGGGCTTATATGTTGATGTATTTAATTCATTTGTTTATGTAAAATAGAAATTGCAAAAATAAAATTTATTTTCTAAAAAGCAATTCATGGCATGGGGTACCCCCTACATTGATAGGGGCTTGGAGTAGAAGCCATTTGAGGTCCCTTCCAACATTATGATTCTCTTCTACTGCATGAGAATAGCCATTTTCAACTTGAAAATTGAAACGAGAGAATATTGAGTGCAGCCCTAAACAAAATAAAAATGGAAATAGAAAACCTGAGATGTGACATTACTCTGTAAAGCTGTGAATGTATAAACTAGTTTTCTACCATTACATGTTTTTTTTTTCTTTAATGTCATCAGCGGTGGCTTAGCAGCTCATTTGCTAATAATGATTGCATTTCTCATTAAATTGTTTCTTTCATTATTCTACAGGTAGAAATGTGTAATTTGACGATTGTTACATCAATTATACTTAAAAAGCTCATTAAAACCCTGAAATATTATCTCCTGTAGCCAGAGAACTTTAAGGGGACTGCACTAATTACAAAAGGAATAAACTCGTCGTAATATCACCATTTTGAATGGATGCCTTATAAATTCTTAATGTAAAGCTAACATCGAAAGTGTAAATCAAATATATAGATCCACTATACTGAACCCCCCCCTTTTTTCCTAATCGTGTTTTAAAAAAAAGTTTGGCAAAGGATTCTGATCATTGTAATTAAATAATGCATAGTGCAATAAAGATCTAGCACATGCAATTATTTCATCAGCAATTGAATATTTGCTCTTTTTGGCATTGTTGGGTAGACTTTATTTATGTGCCCAATTTATCAGGGGCAATATGGATCAAGCATTAAAATATTGATACAATTACATCTATGCAGCAGAACCGATTAAAAAAACAAAAAACCCAACAGCCCCATGTCATGGCTCTCTGCTGATAACTCAGGGGCGGTTTAAATTCCCTTGTTAAAATTTAATATTCAGATGTGCTGGGTTATGCTAATTCTGTGAGAAGAAAATGCAGCTTTTATTTTTGGGTGAAATTCCAATTTCAGCAGCCCCATAGTAGGGGTAACTAGCGGTGCTCATGGAGAATGAATCAAAGGTGACTCAGTGCAGAAGGTCCTTGTTTGTATTGATTTTATGCCACCAATGCGACTCCCTGGTTTTGCTGTTAATTACATAACATGTTAATTTTCTAAGCCCATTCCGAAGCGAAGCAGAGGCTCACGGAGAGAACAAGGCTTGCTCTGACTTTAAATTGCTTCAGATCACAACATCATACTCTCCAGTGCTCAAGAGCAGAGCTGGGAACATTTAGAAAGGAGTAATAAGCATGCACACTTGCACGCATATGTAACTTGAAAAAAAACCCCTCCTCGCAAAATTGCCTTGACACTGAAGCCTCTTGTAGCAATTAAATAAATGAATGTACAGAAGGTGAGAACATGAGAGGCTGCTGGATCAGACCAATGCCCCATCAATACCAGCATCCTGTTCTCACAATGACCAGCCAGATACTGGTGGGAAGCCCACAAGCAAGACTGGAGTGCAAAAGCACTCTCCCCTCCAAGTTTCTAGCAAGCTGTGGAGATGGAGGATAGCCATTGTGGAAAGTAGCCATTGATAACCTTCTCCAATTTGTCCAACCCATCCAAGTTGGTAGCCATCACGGGTCACTGTGATAACAGGATGGTGGACTAGTTGAGCCGCTGACCTGATCCAGCAGATTCTTCTTTTGTTCTTACATTCTCAACCTATCCGACCTCATGGGGTTGTCGTGAGGAGAGAAGGCAAAGCAAGAAATCACGTATGCCACTCTGAGGTCCTTGGAGGAAAGGTGGGATATAATTGGAATGATCAAATATAAGCAAACATGATTATATCATTGAGAGCAAGTTAAGGAAACACAGTGAAAGGAAGATGGAACTATGTGTCAATGAAAGGAAGATGGAACTATGTGTCAATTAAATGGAACAACAACAACAACAACAACAACAACAACAACAACCTGTTCTGTGTTTTTACACTTTGAAAATTTTTGTGAAAAAATGAGTAAATTCAGCTTAGCCCTACAAAACCAAGGATAGAAACTGGGCATTCTCTTATTTTGATGTATTTCAACAGATGATCCTAGAATTCAGTTGTTCCCAATTAGTTAAGTACTGCAGACCCCCTGTTTTTTAAGAAGCCAAACCATGGAACCCAGCTTTTGGAAATCTCTGTATATCTATGGTACTTTTTGTTATGTGAATGAAGCTACGGGCCCCCTGGGTGGGCTATGGGGACCCCCTGGGGTCCACGGACCACCAATTGTAAACCACTGCCTAGATCATTCATGAATTATCAAAGGTTAATCATGCCTCTAATAAGAGCTCAGATCCAACGGACCAGCTATGTTACAGCTCAACTGTTCAGGATAGACCAATTAAAACAAACTCTTTGAAATACATTTAAAAAGAGGGGGAAACGACAGTTGTTCGCCATTGTTATTTGCAGATAGAAATCTCAAATGGAACGTATTAGGGGGAGGGGATAAAAAGACATATAATTGAATAATTGATTGCAATTATAATTCATTTTCAAAAGAAGACAATGTCCTGTTTATATCTATCTCCCTGGTACCAACATACAATGGAGAATGATGAATGGGCAAATTAATTGCCGAGTCATCCTTGTTTAATAGGTTGCGGATTCAAGATATCAGAAAGCTTGCATTACAGTTGCAATATCTGTATATTTTAGACATTTTAAAAATATCTAAAAACACCCCTTGTCTAGATGGCTCCTCAGAACAGTGACCAGTGACAAGGACAATCACATTGGGATTCAAGGTGATTTGAAGCATTGAAACCTGAGGTTCTTAGCACCCGGATAGGTTCATATAATGCAGGCATCCCCAAACTCAGCCCTCTAGCTGTTTTGGGACTACAACTCCCATCATCCCTAGCTAACAGGACCAGTGGTCAGGGATTATGGCAATTGTAGCCCAAAACAGCTGGAGGGCTGAGTTTGGGGATGCCCGATATAATGTGTACAATCTTTCAGGTAACCTGGGCCAAAGCCATATAGGGCTTTATAGCTCATAACTAGCACTTTGAATTCTGCTCAGAAACAGACCAGTAGCTAGTGAAGTTGTTTTAACAAGGAAGTAATATGCTCCCTGTAACTGGTCCCTGTAGACACCCTCTGAGCAGTTGGGGACCTTATCTAGTGTAGGGTTCCCAATCATGCAAAGGGTTATTGGACCGAGCAGACAGGATTCATGCATGCAAAGGCATTGGGGATGGGTCTCACACATAGAGATGAGGTTTGCTTGTGCACTCATGCCTCCCGTCCACAGTTTGAGCTTTCACATCAACTGAGACTGATCAAATGTGTCTATCATATCATATTGTCTCTCCAGTGCCTTCAGAGCAGAAGTTGAAGCATTGTTTCAGAAAGTAAAACAAAGGTAAGCTTGGACAATGTGAGCAGAATCAGGTTTAAACTAGCTGATCAGGACCTTGGACAGCTCACTAGCTGAAAACTCTTTGCCTATGCTGCAAGGTAAACTGTTGCTTCAGCATGGTGTTAACGCCTCTTGAGATCTTTAAATGACTGGCCAGCCTTGCAAGGCTTTTGGCTCTGGCACCATTAGGATCTTAAAGGGCCATCACCTTATTAAATCATCTTTAGCAGACAAGAAGGGCGGGGGGGGTGGGGGATACACCAGAAGAAGATTCTCCAACACTACTGTCAAAAATTCCAGTGATGCAGTAACACCAACTTTTCTGCTCTGGAAGGACCCAGTAAGTGGGACGGACACTCCTAATTCATGCCATTGTTTGATGTTCAAAGTCATCAAACATGACAAAAACTAGGGAGGTGATCATTTCACTCCATTAATTCTATTATTGCTTCTTTACATTTCTTCCCCAACCTTTCATACATGCTGCTTCTCTCCCAGTTTAATGCGAGGAATTCCTATAATTAATTTTTCAGGTCTCTCTCTCTCTCTCTCTCTCACACACACACACACACACACACACACACACACACCTGTTGTGGATGTGCCATGGTATATGACCACTTTGGGTCAATCAGTACAGAAAGGAAGCTTGAAGAGATCAAATTTCCTTTTTGTGCTATGACTTTTATTTATTTATTTATTTTAAAGATGGTATTAGCTAGTGCACATCAATAACCTGTAAGTGGAAAAGAAGAAGGTAGGAACTGAAAACTACGGTCAATTGCACAGCAAGCCAAACAAAATCTGAAAACAAAAACAGAAGAATGGTGGATCATTAATATGTGTCATTAATATCATTAATATTAGTCTTGCATCAGATGCAAGATACTTTGCAACCTTGATGTCCTAGAAGAAGTGGGAGGTATGACTAGGGAGAGAGTCTTAGGTGCTGAGTGCCTGGAGGCAGTTGGAGGATGGATGGCGGCTAACAGATTGAGATTGAATCCTGACAAGACAGAAGTACTGTTTGTGAGGGACAGGAGGCGGGCAGGTGTGGAGGACTCCCTGGTCCTAAACGGGGTAACTGTGCCCCTAAAGGACCAGGTGCGCAGCCTGGGAGTCATTCTGGACTCACTGCTGTCCATGGAGGCACAGGTTAATTCTGTGTCCAGGGCAGCTGTCTATCAGCTCCATCTGGTACGCAGGCTGAGATCCTACCTGCCTGCAGACTGTCTTGCCAGAGTGGTGCATGCTCTGGTTATCTCCCGCTTGGACTACTGCAATGTGCTCTATGTGGGGCTACCAGGATACCTGAAGGAGCGTCTCCACCCCCATTGTTCTGCCTGGACACTGAGGTCCAGCACCGAGGGCCTTCTGGTGGTTCCCTCACTGTGAGAAGCAAAGCTACAGGGAACCAGGCAGAGGGCCTTCTCGGTAGTGGCACCCGCCCTGTGGAACACCCTCCCATCAGAGTTCAGAGAGATAAACAACTTCCTGACATTTAGAAAATACCTAAAGGCAGCCCTGTTTAGGGAAGTTTTAAATCTGTGATATTTGATGTATTTTAATGTTTGTTGGAAGTGGCAGGGGAAGCCCAGCCAGATGGGTGGGGTATAAATAATAAATTGTTGTTGTTGTTGTTGTTGTTGTTGTTAATAGAGAATCTTATAAGGCTGCATTCATACACACACATCAGGTCTGAGGCACCCCAACTCTGGACTGGAGAATAATTTTGCAACAGCTAGTCCTGTGATGCATAGTTGGAAATTTCTAGAGCAACAAAATTTCAGAACTGTGGTTGTTGTTTTTTTAAAAAAAATGACAAATATTTGATCATGCCAAAAACATTTGGGGAACATTTAACAGGAAAAATATCTCAATGGAGAAATTTGGGGCGGGAATGTCTTGTTGCTTTCAACCGGTTCTGCAGTTTGTAGAACAACCTGCAGGAAATCTGTGCTAAGCCGTGTATTTACACTTCTACGTGTGCAGTTGCTACTTATGATGGCTGTCTTACAGTATGGAAAACGCACCCCCACACCGGCAGCTTAAAGCAGCAGCTTGTACTGGAAATGAGCTGTTTGCAATATGAATGCTCCCTTGCTACAAAAAGTAGCTGATTTAGTCAGAAAGGTGACAGTTAAGCAGGAGAGATTTTTTGCATCTTCTCGGCGACTTCTTTCCCTCTCCCTCTTCTGCTTTACAGTCCTGGCTGTCCATCACAGTTGTTATGCATGCAGGCTCAGAGAGCCCGCAGGGGATCCGAGTTATTTACACTCTTTTTTTCAAGCACCGAAGCTGTTATAATCATTCGCTGTCAACTTTGTGCTGACATTGAATTTTACTTTGTGGGCTGTTTTCCTCCCCCCCTTTCTTTCTTTGCTTTTTTACAAAAAGAATGTACAGTTTGGATCTGAACACTAGGGATCGTTACCTTCTGCTAAGTCTGTGGATGACTGAGTGGACCAGCGATAGGCAGTGTTACGAGCTGAAACCTCCAGAAACCTAGGAGCTATATTCAGATAGCTGGGATTTGTTGATTTGTGGACAGCAAACAAAGTCTCCAGGCTTTGTACTTTTTTTTTTTTAATCCTGGCGGTGGCCCTCAGGAATCAGTTCTGCTCATCTCACTGCATTCTCATCTTTGAAGATATGTAAATATATCTCTCCCTCCAACCTGCAAAGTTAAGAAATAGAAACAGAAACTTATTTTCCCTAACACTTGGGTTGAAAGGGATGTTTCAGTTGCTATTCCCTGCTCCTGTAAGCACGTTTTGAAGTTTGGTGATGTTACCGGGCATGAGTTGTAGAGAGATTTGGAGGAGCATGCCTCATTTCCTCGACTTCCTGCTTTTACACTAAGTTGTAGGGTTGGGATTATTTGATATGTATACTGCAGGCACTCCCAAACTTCGGCCCTCCAGATGTTTTGGACTACAATTCCCATCATCCCTGACCACTGGTCCTGTTAGCTAAGGATCATGGGAGTTGGAGGCCAAAACATCTGGAGGGCCGCAGTTTGGGGGTGCCTGGTATACTGCTTCCCACTTAGAAGTCCTGAAGCAATTCTTGTATTTTTCCTAGTGCCAAAACAATGACATGGATATTCCTGGGAGAGCATACCATCCAACATTTTTCCAATGAAAATTATCCCATAATAATAATTTTACTGGGGAGGGCGGGGTATAAATAAAATATTATTATTATTATTATTACTACTACTACTACTACTACTACTACTACTACTATTTTACTATTTATATCCAACACATCTTACTGGGTTCCCCTGGGCACTCTGGGTATCTTACAACATATATAAAAACATAATACAACATCAAGATTATTATTATTATTATTTTAAAAAACACCCTTCCCTATACAGCATCGGTTCAAAATCGGGAAAGGAGTATGACAAGGCTGCATATTTAATTTATATGCAGAATTCATCATGCAAAAGGCTGGACTAGATGAATCCCAAGCCGGAATTAAGATTGCCGGAAGAAATATCAACAACCTCAGATATGCAGATGACACAACCTTGATGGCAGAAAGTGAGGAGGAATTAAAGAACCTTTTAATGAGGGTGAAAGAGGAGAGCGCAAAATATGGTCTGAAGCTCAACATCAAAAAAACCAAGATCATGGCCACTGGTCCCATCACCTCCTGGCAAATAGAAGGGGAAGAAATGGAGGCAGTGAGAGATTTCACCTTCTTGGGCTCCTTGATCACTGCAGATGGTGACAGCAGTCACGGAATTAAAAGACGCCTGCTTCTTGGGAGAAAAGCAATGACAAACCTAGACAGCATCTTAAAAACCAGAGACATCACCTTGCCGACAAAGGTCTGTATAGTTAAAGCTATGGTCTTCCCAGTAGTGATGTACGTTAAAAGTGTGGCACTTGCATTATACTGAGAAAGTGGAGAAAGACAAGCTCTTTCATTAGAACCCAGGAGCACTCAGGGCTGATTTCCTTAAGAATGGATAGGTTTGATCTTCTTGCAGTCCATGGGACTCTCAAGAGTCTCCTCCAGCACCATAATTCAAAAGCATCAATTCTTCGGCGATCAGCCTTCTTTATGGTCCAGCTCTCGCTTCCATACATCACTACTGGGAAAACCATAGCTTTAACTATATGGACCTTTGTCGGCAAGGTGATGTCTCTGCTTTTTACGATGCTGTCTAGGTTTGTCATTGCTTTTCTCCCAAGAAGCAGGCGGTACCCAAGTGCAACAGGTGTGCTCCTCCGTGATTCCTAGCAGCCCGTGTTCAGAGTCATACTGCCCCGGCAATGGAGGTACAGCAGCATGTCGACATTATGGCTAGTAGCCACTGATCACCTTATGACTTGGTCAGATCCTCATTTACAGCCATCCAAACCAGTGCCTTTCACTACATCTTGTGGGGTGAATTCTATAGCTTAACTCCGCCCCTGCACAAGAGGGGAGATCGCTCTTGTGCTCAGGTCCCCCTTATGAGTTTCCTGCCCAGGTTCTGCTTATGTTACGGGTTTCCCACAGGGCTCTGGTTGGCCACCGTGAGAACAGAATGCTTGATTGGGTGAGCCATTGGCTGGATCTAGCAGGGTCTCCTTCAGTTATTAAGTTCTTAAAGGTAAAGGTAAAGGGCCCGCTGACCATCAGGTCCAGTCGTGTCCGACTCTGGGGTTGCGGCGCTCATCTCGCTCTATAGGCTGAGGGAGTCGATGTTTGTCCGCAGACAGCTTCCGGGTCATGTGGCCAGCATGACAAATCTGCTTCTGGCGAACCAGAGCAGCGCACGGAAACGCTGTTTACCTTCCCGCTGTTTACCTTCCCTATTTATCTACTTGCACTTTGACATGCTTTCGAACTGCTAGGTTGGCAGGAGCTGGGACCGAGCAACGGGAGCTCACCCCGTTGCAGGGATTTGAACCGCCAACCTTCTGATCAGCAAGCCCTAGATTTGGTGGTTTAACCCACAACGCCATGTGGGTCCTCTTAACACATGTGAAATTGACGTAGAATGGAACTGGACTGCTGCGTCCATGCCTGTGGCAGAAGACTCCTCCCAGGGAGCCATTGCTAATGAATGTGGAGAATACTGGGGCAAGAGATGGACTATTGGCTTGACTCAGTATCTGTTAGTTACCTGTGCTACACGCTCCGGTGCAAAATCCCACACCCCTTGGGGTAGGAGCGAGGGCTCCGATCGCACAAAATGATCTGACCCAGTTCTTAACTGGACTTGAAATGAGTCTTGATCGAGGAGCCTGTGTGCTTGGCCACTGTAATAACGTAGACAAATAATTACCAAGCAAATCAAACACACTTACACCTCAGATGATTTTGAAATATTATCTATAATCGGGCACTTCTGTGGTAGGAGGAAAGGTTAATAAAGTAATTTAAAAAAGATTGTGTGGTGTATTACAGAAACAGAAGAAGACTGGCGGTCATAATTGTTAATCTCCCGCAACACCGGATCTCTCTTGCATGAGGCATGTATTTTAGCCTGGCTCCTTATGGTGTATTTCGCTTATAACTATATTATACTCATATTTGCCATTTATTTATTTATTAAAAAAGAAAGAGGAGGGGGGGGAATCTGATTTTAGCTTTAAAATAATAAATACAGCCGATTAATTTCCCACCCACCCACCCCCATCCCCAGCAGAGAATTCTAATACAGGAGATTTAAAAACACACGCTTACCTACGGAAGACATCTGCATTGTATATCACCATATCAACATCCGCAAAATAATCTGATAATTGTTGGGAATGATTATCCCCATCTATCACACTGAGGAGAGAACACTGTATTTCTGCCAGGACAATTCAGATACAGTTTCTTTTGTTTTCTTTCAGCCTCTTCGCCACCTGGCTAAAATTTCATCGTTTGCCGTGTATCATTCAATGGATGCGCCCCATTTTTTTTGTGTGGGGGGGGGATTATATACAAAGCCCTAAACGGCCTCGGTCCAGTATACCTGAAGGAGCGTCTCCACCCCCATCATTCTGCCCAGACACTGAGGTCCAGCGCCAAGGGCCTTCTGGCCGTTCCCTCGCTATGAGAAGCCAAGTTACAGGGAACCAGGCAGAGGGCCATCTCGGTAGTGGCACCCACCCTATGGAACGCCCTCCCACCAGATGTCAAAGAGAAAAACATCTACCAGACTTTTAGAAGACATCTGAAGGCAGCCCTGTTTAGGGAAGCTTTTAATGTTTAACAGACCATAGTATTTCAATATTTTGTTGGAAGCCGCCCAGAGTGGCTGGGGTATAAATAATAAATTATTATAATAAATTATTATTATATTTGAGGTGGGGAAAGGAGGGCCGCATTCCCTTCTGGGCAGCCTTCTGGGGGCCAGAAATTGGTGGGGCCAGAGGCAGAACTGGGAGGAACAACAATGATAAATTCTACCTTTGTGCTGTAGGCTAGCTTCTGCTCACACACCCTCGTCTATGCAGGCAAGCAGAAGGCATCATTAGAATCCAGTGACAAATTTCAGCCAGGCAAAATCATGGAGGCTGTGAAGCACCACCAGAGTGTGGCTGGGGACAGTGTGTGGCCTGGGGAGTCAGACAGAGAGGCAAATACTCTTAGGTAGGTTGTGACTGGGGAGGGCATATGTCTTGAGAAGAATTCTGCAAGCCAGCTGGAGGCTTGGAGGACCACATTTCACCCTCAGGATTGAGGTCCCCCACCCTTGATATATAGTTAGTTAGTTACTTCATTACTTCATTAATTTATCATCTGTTTATTTATAGGGATAGGGACCCAGGTGGCGCTGTGGTTAAACCACTGAGCCTAGGGCTTGCTGATCAGAAGGTCGGTGGTTCGAATCCCTGTGACGGGGTGAGCTCCCGTTGCTTGGTCCCAGCTCCTGCCAACCTAGCAGTTCGAAAGCAGGTCAAAATGCAAGTAGATAAATAGGAACCGTTACAGCGGGAAGGTAAACGGCGTTTCCATGTGCTGTTCTGGTTTGCCAGAAGCGGCTTTGTCATGCTGGCCACATGACCTGGAAGCTATACGCCGGCTCCCTCGGCCTATAATGCAAGATGAGTGTGCAACCCCAGAGTCGGCCACGACTGGACCTAATGGTCAGGGGTCCCTTTACCTTTTATTTATAGGGATGTATGATTGAGGGCACAAGGAGAAGGGGATGACAGAGGATGAGATGGTTGGACAGTGTTCTTGAAGCTACCAACATGAATTTGACCAAACTACGGGAGGCAGTGGAAGACAGGAGTGCGTGGCGTGCTCTGGTCCATGGGGTCACGAAGGGTTGGACACAAGTAAACGACACCAAAAATGGGGTGTTATAGGGGGCCACGTAACTCTGGTGGGGGAACATGTCGTGTTTTTTCTGCATAGTTTGTCCACCTTTGGTCCCTACCCTGTACTCAGCTCCTGTGGCTCATGGAAATTTCTGTTATTATTATGTTAATAATAATAGTAATAATAATAATCCATTGCATATTTTACTTACATTGACTTGAATCATAACTTCCTCCAACAGCTGCCTCCTGATCCCATTGAAACCACACACACATCTTTTTTGGGGGGAGGTTAGTCCCCCTAGAACAGTGATAGGGAACCCTTTTCAGCTCAAAGGCCATGATCTCTCATGGGTGAATTTCTGCAGCTCACAGGCCAGGGGTGGTTGGGTCCCAAGGCAAAACGGGGATGGGATGTGGCTGGGGAGGAGATGTGGTCTGAGAAGAGTCATGAAGGTCTTTGAAAGTGTTCTAGAGGACTACGTTTGACCGCTAGGTGTGAGGTTCATCAGGCCTGCTCCAGAATATCATGGGATATGGCATGGGGGAAATCAATCTCCCTGTTGCATGACGAGAATTTTCTTTCCATTCATGCCAAGCCTCATTGGATCCAAGCACTATTTCTCCTTAATACTTGGACCAACCTTCTTGCGCATGCAGTGCAGTGCCCTGGCACATCCTCTCGCACAGTGAGATGTGCCACTACCGATGGAGCCTGTGTAGAAATGCCTCACAGGAAGAGCAACAGACATGGGTGGTGCTGTGGTTTAAACCACTGAGCCCCATGGGCTGCCTTAGGTTGGCAGTTCAAATCCGCACAACGGGGTGCACTCCTGTTGTTCTTTCCCAGCTTCTGTCAACCTAGCATGTTTGAAAGCATACCAGCACAAGTAGATAAATAGGTACCGCTGCGGCGGGGAGCTAAATGGTGTTTTCGTGCGCTCTGGTTTCCATCACGGTGTCCCGTTACACCAGAAGTTGTTTAGTCATGACCTGGAAAGTTGTCTGTGGACAAATACAACTCCTGTGTACTACCATACTACCCTGAACAAGCCCGATCTCATCTTATCTCGGAAGCTAAGCAGGGTCAGATCTGGTTAGTACTTGGATGGGAGACAAATATTGGCTCCTTTGGCCTGAAAGCGAGATGAGTGCTGCAACCCGTAGTCGATTTCGATTGGACTTAACAACCCAGGGGTCCTTTGCCTAGCCACCGAAATCGGTTCAACTAGTGATTATATATAACAGCATTAAAAAATAATCAACCAATTGAACAAAAGAATCAAACCGATTTGGGGTGGTGGCATTTGGGATACAAGTAATTTATAGCACCCTTAAAAGAGAAAGAGTTTTCTTTCTTTCTTTCTTTCTTTCTTTCTTTCTTTCTTTCTTTCTTTCTTTCTTTCTTTCTTTCTTTCTTTCTTTCATAAATACAGTGAATGCAAAACATCAGTAATCCCATAGTAATATCATCTGATAGCGGTTAATCCCTTCTTAGGGATAGCTTTGTCTCGTCCTTTTGGAAGAGAGAAAATGGGCTTTCACTGCTAGGCATTCTGTCGAAGCATCAATCAGACCTTTAATGCTTAATTGTCTTCTTGCCGTCCATTCCCCTCTCTCCCCTGCCCACAACCCCACCCTCTCTAAAAGGCCATCGTGTTAAAATGAATCAGCTTCAAAGAAAGTTCCAGTGCAGCCCCTCCCTCTCGCCGTCCTTGCGCCTCTTATTTTGTATTCCGAGGTCGTGGATCAAGGGCGACCCCAAAGCTGGCGCTTTGGACGCGACTATCTGTTTTGACAGGAAGATGCAGGCATCTCTGGGAGATCCTAATCCGTTAGAGAAAGTCTATTAAGTTCAAGCCCCTAAGCTGTCTCAGCCCAAATCAGTGATACCCAACTTACATTTGTTTTTGTGATGACCATTCATTTTGGTCAAATGAAGAAATTGCTCGTGTAGGATTCTGTGGCTCCGGGGAAGAAATCTGTGAATGTCACGTACCTTTTAGCCTCTCTGCTGCCTCTCTCTCTGTGTCTCTCTCTCTGAAACATTATTGAGACCGGGAGAGAGATATCGTTTTTATTGAAGCCGTTTATAAGTTTGTAACAAAGTGACTGAAAGCAGGAGGGAAGAAAATTGTTAGAGATGCTCGGTGTCAAGAGAAGGCCCTTCTGCCCCATAAATCCAGGCAGAACAGGGGTCTCCGAAATAAGGGTCAGCTCACCAGCGATGGCGGGTGACCATTGAGACCGGTGGGGCAGAAAGCTGGGAGGCCAACAATAGGTGGCGCTAGAGCCCATGACAGGCAGAGCCAACTGATGCTCGTTTTGTCCCCATCTTCCTCATGACTGAGTTCTACCAGGGCAAAACTGAGACCAAGGAGGAGGAAGCTGAAAACCAGTGCCACTCCCTGGGCTGGTTGTAAGAAGGAAGGCAGGTGGGCCACAGTTGAGGGCAGATGGATGTTGGTGGAAAAGTACCAGTGGACCAGTCACCTCTGAAGTTCATCCAAGCGGGTGTCCTCCAAGACAGCCTGCTGAGCACAGAGGTATGTTCACAATGCCTATTCCCTCGTCCACTGGATTTATGCAGTTCACTCTATGCGTGGCTTCACTTGCGCTTGACCAGGAAACCACAGTTAGTGCAGAATGCTGCAGCACAATTGCTCGTGGAAGGGAGGCCTTTTCGGAATGTAGCACCGGTGCTTAGAGAGCAGCAGGGGATGCCCATTTGTTACCTGGCCAAGTTCATGATTGTTACTTTTAGCATATAGAGATCTTGGATCTCAGACGCAAAGTGAGTGTTCCAGTTTTCTAACATTCTTTTGGAAGCCAAACGTCCAACGGGGCTTCTGATTGGCTGCAGGAGCTGCTTCCTGCCGCCAATCAGAAGCCGCGCTTTGGTTTCTGAACGTTTTGGAAGTTGAACGGACTTCCAGAATGAATTCTGTTCGACTTCTGAGGTAGGACTGTATTAACAGCTTGAGACCAGTTTACTTGCAGGACCACCTTACCTACTCAAATGTTTCAATCTCTGGCATTGGCACTGTTACAAGTGTGGCTTATTCCACCTTTGTAAGAAATTGATCTTGTAGTGTGGCAGCACTTATGCTTTTGAACGCCCTGCCTGTTGACACCAGGCAGGCCCCTTTGCTGTACAGTGGTACCTCGGTTTATGAACACAATTGGTTCTGGAAGTCTGTTCATAAACTGAAGCGTTCATAAACTGAAGCGAACTTTCCCATTGAAAGTAATGGAAAGTGGATTAATCTGTTCCAGGGGTACTTAAACTGAAGCGTTCATAAACTGAAGCGAACTTTCCCATTGAAAGTAATGGAAAGTGGATTAATCCGTTCCAGATGGGTCCGCAGAGTACTTAAACTGAAGCGTTCATAAACTGAAGCATGGGTGTAATTGGTTCCGGAAGTCTGTTCATAAACTGAAGCGTTCATAAACTGAAGCGAGCTTTCCCATTGAAAGTAATGGAAAATGAATTAATCCGTTCCAGATGGGTCCGCAGCGTTCATAAACCGAAAATTCATAAACCGAGGTGTTCATAAACCGAGGTTCCACTGTACTGTCTTTGGTGCCTGCTTAAAACTTGTTTGTTTAGGCACGTTTATTGGGATATGTAGATGTTAGTGTACCCTCTGCCTTGCAGGACATCTTCAGCAAAAGAAAAGGCTAAGGAGTAAACTCGACACAAATCCAAAGTGGAGTCCCTAAGACAGTTGGATGGTGCCTCGTATACTTCCTTCTGCCAACTCCTGCAGCCAAGCTGGCGCCAAATGCCTTGCTCTGCTTTCCTTTGGACCACATCAGCGAGGCCGAGAGGGGAGTCTTGTCAGCCCAGGAGCTCCAGACACGCTGCCCAGGCTTGTGTCCCAGAGAGGTCTTCTGCCAACGCAGTGGTTTGACTTAACCCCGGAAGGCACACTCCATCGTGTCTCAAGATAGGAAGATGCCAGCAACAGTAAGCTAAATTCCAGGCATGCAAAAATAAAAGGCTTACACACACACACACACACACACACACACACACAACCCCATCAAGTCAAGAAGAGGTGTAGCCTGGGGTGTGTGGATTAGGAAGAGTCCCCCTGGTCAGATGGAGAGGCTTGGAGGGCCAGATCCAGTTCCTAGACCTAAGGTTCTCTACCCATGTGTTGCACCAAACTAATACTGATGCGACCATAATCATGATCACATCAAGGTGGACATTTTTTGCTCCATGTCTTATCTATACCTTATCAGTAGCATAGGCGAGGGAAAGAATGCAAACAACAACAACAACAACAAGGGAGCTTAAAGCCACAGCAAAGTGCGCATCTCCGATTCTGGAAATGATTTTAAGAAAGACTTTCTCATTAAATCTGGACATCAGGACTGAAGAACGAAGTGGGGGGCGGAGGGAATAAAGCAATGTAATGGGAGGAAAGCTTCTCTTCCAAAGTGCAGGGAAAGAGCTGCCTCTGATAATCCACAGAAAGCAATTTCCCTCCAGTAAATGTGTGATATTTGAAACATTCCTTATTCGGCATGCAAAGGCCCCCCTTTTCTTATTTTTGTTTCACTCCACACTGCTCCAAATCTTGCAGTGCAGTTTCTCTGGCCAAATAATGCCTCAGAGCAATGCATATCCAGGGGTAAAGGGTACATAAAGTTGCATATATTCGTGGAAATACCAATATACAATTATTATTGTACTTATTTATTAAATTTATTAGCTGCCCTTCAGCAATGGGTCCCAGACTGGATTGCACCACTTTATAATTCGCCATGAAAAACAGTTAAGTATGTTAGGGAAAACATCTTGGAAAATGTGTATGTCGGGCAAAATTTCCTACTCAAAGGTGCGTATCAGGAGAAATTTGCATGAAACGGCTGACACATTTTCATGAGGACTTTAAAAGAAAAAACAAACCGCTGTAGAAATGTAGAGAACTGAACTTTAGACTGGAAGAATGAGAAACAGAGAGAAATTGAAATTGGTATGTTTACCCTATGTGTGTTTTGTGTTCTTCATTAGGCAGATTTCATACGTGTTTGTGTATCTGTTTACCGGCATCCATGTTCTCCTTCTTTGTTTTGTTGTTTCCTTCCACTTGGAACAAAACGAAGAAATGGTTTGGGTAATCTTTCTTTTGCAAGGCCACCTGAGGGCAGCATGACTCTCACCTCCCAGCAAAAGTTTGGCTGAGCTGAAGATGTAACTTTCCCTTCCCCGGGCCAATTTGACTGGCGTGGCGGCTACAGCCCTCTCTTCAGAGGTTTCCTCTTTTCAGGGGTTGTTTCCCCCCACCTTTTAAAATAACCACATCGGGTCTGCCTTTCAACAGTGTCCTGTTTCAGCTTCCCCCTCACCAAGAGAGGCCACTCACAGATTGTACTGCAGTCTTGTAAAATCCGCCTCAAGTTGAAACCTCAGCTGTTAAGAGTGCCACAGTTTCCTCCCTCCCTCTTTGTTACATTGACATAACTTTTAACAAAGAACACAACTGTGGAATATATAATTTTTTCAGGGGAGGCCATGCAAAGGCACTTGGCTCAGTCCCTGATAGTGGTGGCTTGTATGTGTCGGGATTGGTTGGAAAGAAGGCAAGGAGGCCAACAGTAGGTGGCGCCAGAGCTAACAAGAGACAGCCAACTCATTCTTCTTTTGTCCCCCCTTCTCCTCCATGTGTTCAGAAGCCAAACCCTACGCCAAAGGATAAATGGACATAAATCTGACATCAGGAATCACAAGATCTCTTCAATCTCCCAGGACATTCTATACAAGATCTCAAAGTAGCTGTTTTATTACAGAAAAATTTCAGAAAATGGAAAGAGAAGTTGCTGAATTGCAACTCATTACCAAGCTTAAAACCATGGAGAGACCTGGTCTGAATAAGGACACTGGATTCTTATCTCATTATACATGATAAAGCTTTCTTTAGCACCTCACCCCATGCTTTTTCCTGCAAGACCAATTGCAGTCGTTAACAGTCATCAATAGGTTTACCACTCCTATCAGCCAATCACCCATTCCCACCACCCTTCTGAGTAATACCCCTCCCCACTCTCTGACTATACATAAGGGTCTGGTGACTTCTGTTTCAGTGTATCTGAAGAAGTGTGCATGCACACGAAAGCTCATACCTATGACAAACTTAGTTGGTCTCTAAGGTGCTACTGGAAGGAATTTTTTTTAAAAATTTTTTGTTCTGACCATGGAATCAGAGCATAGCCATTGTGGCAGGTAGCGATCAATAGCCATCTCCACCATGGATTTGTCTACTCCTCTTTTCAAGCCACTCAAATGGGTGCCTGCTGGGAAAGAAAGTTCTGCTGTTTAACTAGGTGGATGCATGCGGAAGTTCTGGCTTTTATCAGTTGGGAATCTTCCAACATTCAGCTTCTTTGGAGGGGCAGATCCAGCGAGTTCATTTCAGGATGCAGACTTACCAAATTCCTCAAGCTGGGATGAGGTTTCTTCGTTACTGGGGAAGCCATTAACTCACTGCAGCAACGGCACATGCAGAGGTGTAGCATGGAGAGGGGCTGAGGGGGCTGTTGCCCCAGGCGCGGTTTGGGGGAACGCACATTCCTTACAATGCCCGTGAGCTGCTGCTGCATCCTTCTCAGACGCCCTCCAGTTGGAGCCCGGAGGGCACCTAAGAAAGACGCGACAGCTCGGGCACCCTACTATGAGCCCAGCGCCACTCACAAAAGCAGCAGTGGACTGGCACATGCCTGTTGCATCCTTCTCAGCCACCCTCCACCGCCACGTCTCGCAAAGTGACGCTGGGTTCGCAGGGCACTGTGAGTCCATCCCTAAAAGCAGGGCAGCGTCAGCTGGGCAGCCTCGCCACTGCGTGGCCGGGCAGGTGGCGCAGCACTGCCCTGCTTAGTTCCAGTGGGCAGGGGGTCACTCCAGTGGTGCGCCCCAGTCCCACGCCATGCCCTTCCCCCACAGATGGTTTGGGTTGCTTCTGGGTTGACCGCCCTCGAGGTATTGCAGTCCTCAGAGCCGCCATCTTCTCAAGATGATTGAGGAGGCCTGACGCAACATCGCGATGTCACACGTATGACGTCAAGAGGAGCCGGGGGCAGAGATGGATGCTCTCTGGGCACTGCGGAACCCTGACCCCCCTAAACAAAAAAACAAAACATATACTGGGAAGGCGAAAGTGCCTAGGGCCCCAGGAGCTGGTGCTTATGGTGGTAGTGAACCATTTAAGGATTCATAGGTCAAAACCAGCTTTTTGAATCGGGCCTTGAAACTAACTGGCAGCCATTGCAGTGGGGCCAGGATTGCTGTAATATGCTCCAACCATCTTGTACCAGTGAACAACCTAGCCTCCAAATTCTGCACCAGCCAAATTTTCTGGTTCGCCCCCCTTTCCCTTTTTTTTCTTTTACTAAGTTTATTTGCAGCCCCCCCCCCACACACATGTCGAACTGAGCATGAAAATAATAATACAGAATCAAAAGAGAAACGAAAAACAAGACACAAAACAAAAAAGTACAAATGAAACATGATAATGTATGAAAATGTATACAAAACAAATGTTGTTGTTTAGTCGTTTGGTCGTGTCCGACTCTTTGTGACCCCATGGACAAGAGCATGCCAGGCACTCCTGTCTTCCACTGCCTCCTGCAGTTTGGTCAGACTCATGTTGGTAGCTTCGATACAAAACAAATAGTCAACTAGATAGATAGATAGATAGATAGATAGATAGATAGATAGATAGATAGATAGATAGTTACAGGTAGGTAGCCGTGTTGGTCTGAGTCGAAGCAAAATAAAAAAATTCCTTCAGTAGCACCTTAAAGACCAACTAAGTTTATATTTTGGTATGAGCTTTCGTGTGCATGCACACTTCTTCAGATAGATAGATAGATATACAGCATATTTCAGTTCTTCTTTTCAGCCAAAGTTTCTGAATCTCCAGAGGCAGCCCCACACATAAAGCAGTGCAGCCGTCTGAATATATCTGTAGGCAAGGGCTATGAAAGGTCCTTGCCGGAAAACCTGGAGAGCTGCTGCTGGCCAGTACAGACAATACTGGGCTAACTAGGCCAGCCGTCTAACTTGGTATAAGGCAGCCTCTTAAGTTCCCATGCTATATAGCTGCCCCCCAGGAAACTGCCCCCAAAGTGAGAGGGAGGACAAATCCACAAAGGCAGCAGCTCTGCTGGACATCTGCAGGTCCACTTCTTTGCCCCAGACCGGCCCAATTCCCCTGGTCCCAGAAGATTTCGAACCTTCCTTGTTCCAGCCTTCCCCACTCCCTGCTTCCCTGGGAAGGCGGCACGCTGACAGCCTGCTCCTCGCCGTCACCTTTCAGCAGGTAAAATATGTTGTTATGGAAGGGATGTGTGGCAGAGATGCTGACAACAATTAACACATGCTACTCATTAACAAATGGAGATTACAACGGAGCCGCGATGGCAGCCTGCCATCCGCCGGATAGTTACGGGGGCAGTTGAATTCCTAATGAATGCGAGCGCCGGATTAGTAACGACATTCGACAGAACGCTGCCTGCTGCATTCTCTTACGGCTTTCATTACCAAATTGAAAATCTGTGTAGATTTTCGGGGAAATTACTTTTAAATGTAGCCAATCGCCTCGACAGCCAAGCCTTGATTTGCCAGCGAGGGAGGCCTGCTGTGAGATTTTAATGAAAGATCATAGTGGCCCTCCATGACCGTCAAAGAGCGATGGGCCCTGAAAGGCCTGGAATAATCTGTTTTACTTTTAATGGTACCCATTTTATATTCATTAAGATCAAAATGCAGTTTTGCAGGCAAATTGCAAAGCTGTTCCACTCACAGCTTGAGAAGCTGGAGGCCCCTACTGCTTTTTATCTTGTTCATAAGCAAATATGCAGTTAATATCTTTTAATATGCTTTGATGCCTGGTACCTTATGGGTACATTGTACTGGAGGTTAGCAAGCCGCGTGTTTCCTCCGCGGTGTCAGCAACGAACTAAAGCCTTGGCCCTTTCATTTCCATAATGGCAGGAAAAATGACTCAGAGTCTCTCTTTCCCCTTCTCTCTCTTTTTCTCCATCCCACTCTCATATGATCCCTGCTCAAGCAAATTGTTTCTTTTTTAAAAAATAAATCACTAGGAAGTGTATGTCCAGGTCCAGGATCCCAGGAGAAAAAAATAAGAGATAAATTATTGTTTCACTGCATTCCATCCTTTGATGGGTTCTTCCATTGCTCAAGTCCAGACCTGGAACCCCCCCCCCACCATTATTTTGTTTGCTCATTCCTTCGTTTTATTTGTACGCCACTTTTCCACAAAAGAATCATGCTCAAAATGGCTTAAAGCGAAGAAAGCAGGGATGGGTTTCAAAAGCAAACAGTGCAAAAGCAATTTCGTTATAGCAAAACAATGGCAACTATAATGAAAACACCCAATGTTTCAGTACTATAACAGATGCTTCGGGTGTCCCTATTTTCCAGGGACAGTCCTGGATTTACAGAAGCTGTCTCAGTTTCTCAGTTATCAGGATTTGATATCCCACTTTATCACTACCCTAAGGAGTCTCAAAGCGGCTAACATTCTCCTTTCCCGTCCTCTCCCACAACAAACACTCTGTGAGGTGAGTGAGGCTGAGAGACTTCAAAGAAGTGCGACTAGCCCAAGGTCACCCAGCAGCTGCATGTGGAGGAGCGGAGACGCGAACCCGGTTCCCCAGATTACGAATCTACCACTCTTAACCACTACACCACACTGGCTCTCACACCACAGTGACTCTCATTGGCAGCTCTGCCAATGAGTCTTCTGAGTTCAGTAGAGTTCAAAGTCCTAGCAGACCTTACAATGGATTCAAATTACAAGAAAGGAGATTCCGACTAAACATTAGGAAAAACTTTCTGACAGTAAGAGCTGTTCAGCAGTGGACTCCCCTTCCTTACAGGTTTTTAAGCAGAGGCTTAATTCTTAATTCTCCTCAATCCTATGCTTCTGTGAGACAGGGAGCCAAGAACCAAAGACCACAGGAAGATGGTGTTTTTGTTTTAGTCCATCCATGGGTGATAGTCCTGCCTGCCCTAGAGAGTGTGTGTGCCACAATACGTGGCCTACTATTATTAGGATAATCTTTGGTCAACCCAAGATAATCTTCAACTCACCTGATCGGGATCATATTTGACCGGGCTTGTGGTTGATGTTTTTCCTACGTTCCTTTCTGTTAACATCCTAATCCGGCCTTGTCTGTGTCATGAGAAATGCATGCAGGCGAGTTCCCTGCCAGAAGATCCAAATAAAAAAATAAAATACATCCCCCTTTTCCGTAGCGAGGCGAAACACCGACTCAACTTTGGAACACTGAGCAGAATCACAGTCTTCAGAAAGATGTCATTCATGCAGGCAACCTCACAGTCTGTGAGGATCAGAACGCAAATTCCAGATGACAGCAATTTGGACCTTCAACTTTCTTTGGCTGTTTGCACCAAGCCCCTGGCATCTGGAATCATTGCAAGTTGATGCAGAAGAACTGTGAGCCAAATCATGGGAGAAAGAGGTGTTTCAGGACCAAGATGAAACTCTAAAGCTCGCTTGTTATTTTTTGCTGTTGGGTGCTGGATGTCGTTTACATAAGCTTGTTCTTCTTCTAATTTTGAGAACAGGGAACCCTCTTTGTAATGGGACCTCCTAATTATTATTTTTTTCAGAACTGGCCTGAACTTTCTGTCCACATGAAAATACAGGTGAATCATACCATTTTCAAACGCCTCCCAACACAAACAGACAAAACAAAAAAGCCCTCTGTGCAAATAGAAAGCTAGTGTGTCAGGCAGCTAGGCTCTAGCCTGACTGTGCTACCCTTCCTGCTTGCGGGGATTTCTGAAGAACGTCCAGACATGCGATCTCCCAGATGCAGTTAGAAGCATTGCCACTCATTCTACGCCCCATTCAGCTATGCCTCTTGTAGCTGGTCCTATAAAGCCTTCTTGTGAAGTGTGTTAAGTGGGCCTTACTTCCAAACCTTGCACAGAAGATTGTAGTCATAGGCTCTACCTAAGAGAGGGTGGAGACACTTCCACTGAACTTAGTGGTCCTCGCTTCAGAGCAGACATCTACAGAATTGTGTTGTTCACTCTCCACCTTCTCCTTTTCCTTCTCTATCTCTCTTTCCCTGGGCTGTGAAAGATTCAGCCGCTGCCCCGTGGTAACGTGTCAAGGCCTCTATTTCAGAACAGCCACCCCATCAAAAGGAAGCTGTCAGAGCCTGGGAGATTTAAAGCCAGCGCCAGCCCTTTTCTGCAAATAACGCCAACCCTGTTTCCTCCAAAATACCCTCAAGAAAGGACCTAACAATTATCATAATGTGCATTAGTATGGTTCCGTCAAGGAGGGCAAGCGGCGATCCCCAGGCCCTCCTAAAAGCTCTATACGAAGCCGTGCCCCATGGGCATACCCACAGACAGGTTTACAAGCCCCATGGCCTTATTCTGTGCGGCAGCAAAGCTTTTTTCTCCAGCCCCCCCCCCGCTTCCCCTCTCTCTTTCTCCTTTTTGTAGCTGCACTGAGGATTTCTTTCTTTTCTTCTTCTTTTTTTTTATGCATCTGGCAAGAACGAGGGAATTCGATAACCTTTTCTCGTCGGGTCTTAGGGCGAGTTGAATATGTCTGGCCTGCCAAGGCACAATTTAATGGGCTTCTGAAAACACTCAAAAAGGCAGACGCAAATGTGTGGATGGGCACCCAGCCAGGATGACCTGGGGGGGAGGGAGGGGGGAGGGCCCCCGGCGTCTGATTTGAAGCAGGGGAAGGTCGTGAAGGAATGTTCCGGGAGGACAAAGCTTGACTTTGGGGGAGGTGAGCCCAAGAGTCAAGCGTTTGACTGGAATGGATTTACAGGGGCCCGAACTTGATTCGGTAACTTAAGAGTCAGGAGTGATCCCACCTGTCTGAATTCTTCCCCCCCCCTTTCTTGAAAAAAGAAAAGAAAAGGGGGAAATGGAAAATGGAAAAGAAGAGTATGCAATTAATATCAATTAGAAGCCTCCGCGTATCTCTTGCCGGCATAAGCTCTCTCACCTGGTGCTTTCGTGCAAGGATCTAACAAGAGGCCTCCGTTTAGAAGAGAGGGGTTGAAAGAGGGAGATGGAGGGAGAGGAAAAGGATAGGGGGACAAAAGAGCCCTGAGATTTGTGCTTTTTCCTACTCAAAAGCAGACCACGACACTGGGAGCTTTCCCCACTTGGTAACAGAATTATAATAACATACCCTCCAACATTCTTCAGATGGAATGTTTCCGACTTCCCACCAACCCACCCTCCTTGACACCTCTTTTTCCCCCTCTCCCCTCCCAAAATAAAAATCATTTCCTGCCAGAAGAGTTCCACCACCACTGCACCCATGGGGCACAGCGCATGTGCTCTCCACTGTCCTCAGTAAACCCTTTAATCCTGTTTTTTATTTGATTTCATTCTTTGGTAGATTTACCAAAAGTAAAACACAGACCAATGAACAAGTTTTAGAAAGGGGCAAGATTAGCCCCTGATGCACAAAGCGTTTAAAAAATTGTTGTTTAGTCATTTAGTCGTGTCCGACTCTTCGTGACCCCATGGACCATAGCACGCCAGGCACTCCTGTCTTGCACTGCCTCCCGCAGTTTGGTCAAACTCATGTTCATAGCTTTGAGAACAATGTCCAACCATCTCGTCCTCTGTCGTCCCCTTCTCCTTGTGCCCTCCATCTTTCCCAACATCAGGGTCTTTTCCAGGGAGTCTTCTCTTCTCATGAGGTGGCCAAAGTATTGGAGCCTCAGCTTCACGATCTGTCCTTCCAGTGAGCACTCAGGGCTGATTTCCTTCAGAATGGATAGGTTTGATCTTCTTGCAGTCCATGGGACTCTCAAGAGTCTCCTCCAGCACCATAATTCAAAAAATAATAAAGAGGTTTGTTGAGCTCTGCTCTGCTTCCCCTTTCTTCTCACCCAGGACGGCCCAGCCCTGTGTGAAATGCCAGCCCTAAGAGGTAGGCACAGAGCAGGGCTGTCCTGGATGAGAAGAAAGGCAGCTGTAGCCTCTCCTCCTCCTTGCCTCCTTGCCCAAGGGAGGAGGCAGGAAGCAGCAGCCATGGAGAGGTCATTGAGATGCTGCCGTCACCACTCAAAACAAGTACAGTCTCATCCTCCTCCCCAAGCTCAGCAGCAGCAGCACTGGCGGGAGAAATAGGGACATTCCGGGATCAAATCAGAAGCTGGGATGGCTTTTGTGATTCCAGGACTGTCCCTGGAAAATCAGGACACTTGAAGGGTTTGTAATAAGCAGCTAAATAACGGAGCATGTCCCCCCCAAATCTTAAAAGCTTCTTGAGGTGGGCCTCATTCTGATTAGGACTGGCATTGTTCGTTTAGAAGAACTCTGGTCTCACACACATAGAATCATAGAGTTGGAAGAGACCACAAGGGCCATCCAGTCCAACCCCCTGCCAAGCAGGAAACACCACCAAACATTCCTGACAGATGGCTGTCAAGCCTCTGCTTAAAGACCTCTAAAGAAGGAGACTCCACTACACTCCTTGGCAGCAAATTCCACTGCCAAACAGCTCTTACTGTCAGGAAGTTCTTCCTAATGTTTAGGTGGAATCTTCTTTCTTGTAGTTTGAATCCATTGCTCTGTGTCCGCTTCTCTGGAGCAGCAGAAAACAACCTTTCTCCCTCCTCTATATGACATCCTTTGATATATTTGAATGTACCCCAACCAATTTTTTAAAAATCTTAAAATACACCTCTTTGTATTCTATGTGATTTTGCCTAATGCAACTTTCCCCCTGTATATAACAATGACATTAGTTAAATAACTTAACCCAGGAAGCATCTCTCCTCCAAAGGAAGAAGTGATGGACAGCGTCACTTTCTATTTGTTCTTTGAGTAGTGCTTATCTGAGGACTTAGGTAAATACCTGAATATTCAGTATAAGCCACACACACCTGCACATAGACACTTTCGATGTACCTTTAGGTTAAGCTTTTGGATTTCATTACTGGCTTTTCGGATAAGAAGTTTGTTTGCATAATTCACTTAAAATAGAATCTCTTCAATGTGATTTTTGTTATAAAAAAAGCTATTTATGCTGCTCGTGGTGATATAAGTGTCATAAGATAACAGCTCACACACTGACGAGTGTAATTTGGCTGCAAGACAATAGGGAAATATGGGTGGTGGGTGGGAGGTTGTTGAATCAGTTCAAAAGTGGAGGAGTTCTTTCTTTTCTTAGTGCTCCATACTGAACGAGCCGCTAAGAGAGCTTGCCCTTGAATCAATTAATCCATTTTTGTAACTCCCAAACATCATGCA